>NC_091210.1:10434865-10501902 GCF_040958095.1 Procambarus clarkii | reverse complement strand
TCCTGTGTATCGAATTTGCTCAGTTTCTATGATCGAGCAACAGAGATTTTACAGGAAAGAGATGGTTGGGTTGACTGCATCTATCTGGACCTACAGAAGGCTTTCGATAGAGTTCCACTTAAGAGGTTGTTCTGGAAACTGGAAAATATTGGAGGGGTTACAGGTAAGCTTCTAACATGGATGAAAAATTTTCTGACTGATAGAAAAATGAGGGCAGTGATCAGAGGCAATGCATCGGACTGGAGAAATGTCACAAGTGGAGTGCCACTCCACTTGTGGAACCCTGGAGAACAGGGTTCAGTTCTTACACCAGTGATGTTTATTGTCTACATTAATGATCTACCAGTTGGTATACAGAACTATATGAACATGCTTGCTGATGATGCTAAGATAATAGGAAGGATAAGAAACTTAGATGATTGTCATGCCCTTCAAGATGACCTGGACAAAATAAGTATATGGAGCACCACTTGGCAAATAGAATTTAATGTTAATAACCTCACACAACCTATATATTATGTGAGAAAACTTTAAAGAATTTGATAAAGAAAGAGATCTAGGGGTGGTTCTAGATAGAAATCTATCACCTGAGCAAAGAAAGAGATCTAGGGGTGGTTCTAGACAGAAAACTATCACCTGAGGACCACATAAAGAATATTGTGCGAGGAGCCTATGCCACACTTTCTAACTTTAGAATTGCTTTTAAATACATGGATGGCGATATACTAACAAAATTGTTCACGACTTTTGTTAGGCCAAAGCAAGAATATGCAGCGGTTGTGTGGTGCCCATATCTTAAGAAGGACATCAACACACTGGAAAAGGTGCAAAGACATGCTACTAAGTGGCTCCCAGAACTGAAGGGGAAGAGCTACGAGGAGAGGTTAGAGGCATTATATATACCAAAACTAGAAGACAGAAGAAAAAGAGGCGATATGATCACTACATCACAAAATAGTAACAGGAATTGATAAAATCGATAGGGAAGATTTCCTGAGACCTGGAACGTTAAGAACAAGAGGTCATAGTTATAAACTAGCTAAACACAGATGCCGAAGAAATATAAGATAATTCACTTTCGCAAACAGAGTGGTAGACGGTTAGAACAAGTTAGGTGAGAAGGTGGTGGAGGCCAAGACAGTCAGTAGTTTCAAAGCGTTATATGACAAAGAGTGCTGGGAAGACGGGACACCACGAGCGTAGCTCTCATCCTGTAACAACACTTAGGTAATTACGTACGAAATGTTGGTGAACGACCAAGTGACAAGACTAAGAAAACAGAGGGGCCATATACTGAAAGTGACAAGGAAATTTGCGAGGCACTGAATGCCAGCTTCCATGGAGTGTTCACAATCGAGCCTGATCAGTTCCCATTGTTAGAAGAGATTACCCTAGATGAAAGACTATCAGATATAGAGGTGACAGCAGAGGAGGTAATGAAACAGTTGACAACACTGGATGTAACTAAAGCAGTTGGACCAGACAAAGTATCTTCGTGGATACTAAAAGAAGCAGCGCAGGCTCTCAGTGTGCCTGTGGCAATGAGTCTTTAATGAGTCACTTATGTTGGGAGAATTGCCCATTTGCTGGAAGAAGGCAAATGTCATACCGATTTCAAAGAAAGGTGATAGGGAGGAGGCTCTTAACTATAGACCTGTATCACTGACAAGCATCCCCTGTAAAATACTTGAAAGAATGATTAGGCTTCGACTGGTTGCACACCTGGAGAACGTTAGGTTTGTGAACAAACATCAACATGGGTTCTGGAAAGGGAAAACGTGACTAACCTTATGGAATTCTATGCAAAATAACGAGGATAAGACAGAACAGAGATGGTTGGGCAGACTGCATATTTCTGGACTGCTAAAAACCCTTTGATACAGGACTGCACATTAGACTGCTGGTCAAGCTCGAGAGGCAGGCGGGGGTGGGAGGAAAGGCTCTAGCATGGATAAGGAACTCCCTAACAGGAAGGAGCCAAAGAGTTACGGTAAGGGGTGAGATGTTGGACTGGCGAACAGTATCGAGTGGAGTACCTCAAGGAACTGTGCTGGGACCAATTCTATTTCTAATATATGTTACCGACTTGTTTACAGGAGTAGAGTCCTACATGTCGATGTCCGCGGATGATGCAAAGTTGATGAGAAGAGTTGTGACAGATGAGGATTGCAGGATCCTCCAAGAGGACCTGAACAGGTTGTAGATATGGTCAGAGAGATGACTATTGAAGTTCAACACGAGCATATATAAAGTTATGGAAATGGGACTATAGGTAATAGGAGACCAAAGGGACAGTACACAATGAAGGAGAACTGCCTACCTGTGACAAAGCGAGAAAGAGACCTGGGTGTGGACGTAACACCTACCCTATCCCCTGAAGCACATATAAATAGGATAACGACAGCAGCGTTCTCTATACTGGCAAAAGTTAGAACATCATTCAGAAACCTAAGTAAGGAGGCATCTAGGGCACTTTACTCTGCCTATGTGAGGCCAGTTCTAGTGAATGCCGCCTCATCATGGAGTCCCCATCTGAAGAAGCATATATGGAAACTGGAAAAGGTTCAGAGGTTTGCAACGAGACTTGTCCCAGTGTTACGAGGGATGGGGTATGAGGAGCGCCTGAAGGAACTGTGCCTTACGACACTAGAAACGAGAAGGGTGAGGGGGACATGATAGCAACGTATAAAATACTCAGGGGGATTGACAGAGTGGACAGAGACGAAATGTTCATACGGAATAGCAACAGAACGAGGGGGACATGGGTGGAAGCTGGAAACTTAGATGAGTCACAGGGATGTTAGGAAGTTTTCCTTTAGCATGAGAGTAGTATGAAAATGGAATGCACTTGGGGAACAGGTTGTGGAAGCAAATACTATTCATAATTTTAAAACTAGGTATGATAGGGAAATAGGTCCGGAGTCATTGCTGTAAACAACCGATGCTCGATAGGCGGGATCCAAGAGTCAATACTCGATCCTGCAGACACAAATAGGTGAGTACACACTCATCTTTGTGGAACATCTGGATATTCTGCATTTATGATATAGAAATATCTGGAGTGGAAGAACTTTGTATCACAACATCAGCATGGGTTCAGGGATGGCAGATCATGCCTCACAGGATTGATTGAATTCAATGACCAGGCAACAAAAATCAGGCAAGGAAGAGAGAGCCAGGCAGACTGCATATTTTGGGAATGCCAGAAAACCTTTGACACAGTAGGGGAATGTACTCCACTGGATAAGGGAGTACCTAAGTAACAGAAGACAGAGAGTCACTGTGAGAGGTGAGGGTTCCGAGTCGTGAGGTGTCACCAGTGGAGTCCCACAGGGAGCAGTTCTTGGGACTATAATGTTCCTAATATACGTAAATGATCTCCCAATGGGAATAGACTCGTTCCTCTCAATGTTTGCAGATGATGCAAAAATTATGAGAAGGATTAAGACAGAGGTGGATAGTATGAGGCTACAAGATGACCTAAACAAACTAAAGGAAAGATCAAACAAATGGCTACTAAAATTTTAACCCAAGTAAATGAAGGGTAATGAAACTGCGGGATGGAAATAGGAGGCCAGACACTGGATTCCGAATGGGAGATGAAGTCCTTCACGAAACGGACAGAGAGAAAGCTTTAGGAGTTGATACCACATCAAGACTCAGTTCACATTAATTGGTCATTTCAAAATTGTTCAATGTCAATCAATATTATTTTACTAGTTGTATGTAAAAAGTGCTGAAATTAACCCAAGTTTCAGTACTGCAGCGTAAATAGAAAGGGAGATTTTTTTTTTCAACGTTTTTTACACATTTTCAAGTCCACACTTCAGAACACACGTTTCAGATATAATTATTCTGTGACACTTTTCTGACACATTAGCATATAATAAAAGACCTTGAGATATGGAATTTCCAAAACATCTTTAGTTTTCCTAATACAAATGTTCAAAGTTCCCAAATTTTTTTTGCAAATATGGCATGTTTATTGCTATTATAAAATCAATAAATGAACTTAGAGAAAAATGAAAGCTCCCCAATGTAGAGACATGCCCTCCACATATAATGTGTAAGTTTCATGTAAATTGAATAAAAAATGAATCAGTTTTGTAAACGTTTGTGTCAATTGAAAAAAAAACAGAAATTAATAAAGTCTAAGGTTCTAAAATCTGTGGCTGAGGTTGACATCAACCAATTTTCTCCAAAATTGGCATCCTTACAGATAGGCTTACGTACAGTCAGGTGTGTGTAAGTTTGATGCAAATCGCCCGAAAAAAAAAAAAAAAACTTTTTTTTTTTCTTAAATTTTTTTTCAATTAAACTAATTATAATATTTGTTTAATATATACTATTGTGATAGCAATGAGTCATAGCTATGATTTCAGTTGACACTTTTGATTGATAATCGATTTTGACCATTTTGGCATAATTTTCACAACTACTTCAATATTTTTTTTCTCCCTTCCTATTTATGCTACGATGCTGAAACTTTGACCAGATGAAACACTTTTTATATAGAACTTGTCAAAAAAGTTTGATTGAAATCGAACGAGTTTTCATTTGTTGCATTTTTAGGGCAAATTGGAACCTAAGGCCCCCTTAAAACACAAATTGCAATCTTGTTATTTGCAGCCCTCTACAATATAAATCAATAGCAACAATTTGCAAAGACACTGCTTCACCTCTACAAGATGCTCATTCGGCCAACCCTTGAATACCTGTACACCCCACTCACTCTGGCAAAGAAATCGAGCATGCTGAAACTGCAACGGGTCCAGAACAGGGCACTCAGATTTGTGGCAAATGTATCACTCTTAGACATAGTGCGCATAGAAGACCTTCATACCACACTGAGGATCGACCCACTGAACGTTCGCCTGAATCGCCTCTCAATCAAACAACTATATAAAATGAAAAGTATGTACATGCCAAATCGTGAGGACCCCTTTGTTGTCCTCAACACAACGAATTACGCTATGCTCGACCAGCCCCACAGATCGAGGAGGATGTCCCTCCAACAAAGGGTAAGAAGATACATCCACGACAGAGCCTACCCCAGGCCCAGGATCTTAAGCAACCTACCACAAGAGGATGAATGGCATCCGCCAGCCCCACTATACACCTAAGTTCTACCACCTGAAACCCACCGATTAAGGATTTAATAACTCCACTCAACCACCAACAACTGATACAAAAACAAGCACAGCTCTCCAGGAAAAGCGGCGAGTAGCTACTTAATCAAACACCACCTGTTTTATGGCTACTCACCGCCAGCTGATCAGGAATAAAAAAAAAAAAAAAACGAGCCTACTACTAACCACCATATATCACCTACACTTTCATCCATCACTTCTCATCACAATCAACCCCAAAGTGGTTGGGCCACTTAACTGTAACCCCCCTCCTCTCCTTCACACCCTAATCTTTTTCAAGTTTTCCTACATCCTCCCCCCATCCTTCTGTTCCCGACTTACCAGTCCTATGGTCTTCAAACTTGGAAACTCCTACAGGCCCCCCCCCCCTGCAGAAAGATTGCAATGTCTAGGAGGGCTAATGATAACACTGATAACCACTTGCAATTCCACATTAACACTTCGTCCCATGGACGACAAAATCCTAATGATTAAATCTTTATTCTAATGCTAGAGAGCAAATACGTTAATTAAGAACATAAGAACGAAGGTAACTGCAGAAGGCATATTGGTCCATACGAGGCAGCTCCTATTCTATAACCACCCAATCCCACTCATATACTTGTCCAACCCGCTCTTGAAACAATCAAGGGACCGCACCTCCACCACGTTACGCGGCAATTGGTTCCACAAATCAACAACCCTGTTACTGAACCAGTATTTACCCAAGTCTTTCCTAAATCTAAACTAATCGAATTTATACCCATTGTTTCGTGTTCTGTCTTGTGTTGATATTTGTAATACCCTATTAATATCCTCCCCTGTTATGTCCATTCATCCACTTGTAAACCTCTATCATGTCACCCCTAACTCTTCGCCTTTCCAGTGAATGCAATTGAAGCTTTATTAATCTTTCTTCATATGAAAGGTTTCTAATTTGGGGAATTAACTTAGTCATCCTACCCTGGACACGTTCAAGTGAATTTATATCCATTCTATAGTAAGGCGACCAAACCTGAACTGCATAATCTAAATGGGGCCTAACCAGAGCAAGATATAGCTGAAGAACTACACCAGGTGTCTTGTTACTAACGCTTCGATTAATAAATCCCAGTGTCCTATTTGCCTTATTACGAACATTCATGCATTGATCCTTTTGTTTTAAATTCTTACTTATCATAACTCCCAGATCCCATTCGCAATTCGACTGCGCAATCTCAACACCATTTAGCTCGTATCTTGTAACTCTATCATCATTACCTAGCCTCAAAACTTTGCAATTCATCAGCATTAAACTGCATTTGCCAATCCTTTGACCATTTCAAACCCCTATTTAGATCAACTTGAAGTGATAGGCAGTCTTCTTCTGTGTTAATTTCCCTGCCGATTTTTGTATCATCGGCAAATTTGCAAATGTTGCTACTCAGACCTGAATCTAAATCATTGATATATATTATAAACAACAGAGGTCCCAGGACAGAGCCTTGAGGCACTCCACTTACAACATTTTCCCACTCTGACTTAACCCCATTTATACTAACTCTGTTTCCTTTGGAATAGCCATGCCCTAATCCAACTTAATATAGCACCCCCAATACCATGAGCCTCTATTTTTTTAATCAGTCTTTCATGTGGCACTGTATCAAAAGCTTTGCTAAAATCAAGGTACACAACATCACAATCCTTACCACTATCAACTGCCTCAACTATGCATGGAATAAAAAGATAGCAAATTTGTTAAACATGTAACAGCTATTTGTAAAACCATGTTGCTAACTCATTTATTAATTTATGTTTTTCAAGATGGAGACGAATTGTATTTGTAATTATTGATTCAAGTAACTTTCCCACAATAGACGTTATGCTAATTGGCCGATAGTTTGACGCAAGTGATCTATCTCCTTTCTTAAAAATTGGTACCACATTAGCTACCTTCCATGCCTCTGGCACTCTGCCATGACTCTATTGTTTTATTAAATATGGTAGACAGTGGCTCAGAAAGCTCCTCTTTGTATTCTTTAAGCACCCTGGCAAACACTTCATCCGGCCCTAGGGATTTGTTTGGTTTTAGTTTTTCTAATTGTTTAATTACATCCTCCCTGGTAACTGCTAAACTAGTCAACCTGTCCTCATCCCCACCCACATAGACTTGTTCGGCTGAAGGCATATTGTTAAGTTCTTCTTTAGTAAATACAGATATAAAATATTTGTTAAAAATACTACTCATCTCCTTGTCATTATCCGTTATTTGACCTGTCTCAGATTTTAATGGACCTATCCTTTCCCTAGTCTTAGTTCGATATAACTGAAAAAACCCTTTAGGATTTGACTTTGCTTGCTCTGCTATGCGAACTTCATAGTTTCTTTTTGCTTTCCTAATCTCTTTTTTAACATTTCTAACCAGTTGTATGAATTCCTGTTCTAAACTGACATCCCCATTCTTAATCCTTTTGTACCAAGCTCTCTTTTTACCTATAAGGTTCTTTAAATTATTTGTTATCCACTTTGGGTCATTAGTATTCGATCTATTCAATTTGTATGGTATACTACGTTCCTGTGCTTTGCTTAGAATATTCTTAAATAAGTTATATATTAAATCCACATCGAAATCCCCTTTTACGTCACCTATCGCTGGGTTCATGTCTCGCTCCAAGACCGGCCCACACCCCATACCCAAGACTTTCCAATCTATTTGAGCCAAAAAATTTCTTAGGCTATTAAAATCAGCTTTTCGAAAATCTGGCACTTTAACAGAATTTTCTCCTACAGGTCTATTCCATTACATGCTAAATCTGATTACTTTGTGATCACTGTTCCCTAGCTCACTCCCTATTTCGATGTCATTAATTTGTGTTTCCCTGTTAGTTAACACTAAATCTAAAATATTATTTTCCCGCGTTGGTTCCTTAATGTGTTGCGTAAGAAAGCAATCGTTAATTAATTCTAGAAGATCTTCTGCTTCACTATTCCCTGTTTTGTTCACCCAGTTTATTCCACTAAAATTAAAGTCACCCATGACATAAATACTGTTAGATCTAGATGCTCTAGATATTTCATCCCATAGATGCTTTGCTTCCATTCTGTCTAAATTAGGTGGCCTATATATAACTCCTATTATAATATTATTTGCTTTTTCGTTTAATTCTATCCAAATAGTTTCTGTGTGTGGCTCAGTTTTGATTCCCTCTTTGAGGCTACATTTCAAATTGTCCCTAACATATATGGCTACTCCCCCTCCTCGTCTAATATATCTATCTGTGTGAAATAGTTTAAATCCATTTATTTGATATTCAGCTAATAGTTCTCTATTTTCTACATTCATCCACGTTTCGGTAAGTGCAATAATATCTATTTTTTCTGTGCAGACAAGAGCATTTAATTCGTTAATTTTATTTCTTAGACTTCTACTGTTAGTGTAATATACCCTAAGTGAATTGTTATTTTGAGGCCCTTTTCTTTCCCTGATCATTTTGCCAATTCTTTTCTCCCACGAACACATACTTTTATTACCTCCTTCCTCCAAATCAATTCCCATACCACTATCTACTAATAGTTTAAACCCAAACAAACACCTCTAACCACTGGTTCCAACGAGTTCGCAACAGCAACAACCCCAGCCCTCGATAGATGCACCCTATCTCGAGCATACATTTCATTTCTTCCATAGAAGTGTTCCCAGTTGTCTATGAAAGATATTGCATTTGATTTGCAATATCTTTCCAGCCGGCAATTGACACCAAGTGCCCTCGATATCCATTCATTTCCCACTCCCTTTCTTGGAAGAATGCCACATATGATCGGGATTCCTCCCTTGCTCCTAACTAATTCAATGGCTGTCCTGAATCTCTGTATTAGTTCCTCACTCCTAACTCGCCCAACATTATTACCCCCTGCACTAATACAAATAATGGGTTTGTTTCCATTTCCCGTCATAATATCATTCATGTTTCCAACAATATCACCAATTCCAGCTCCCGGATAGCAAACCCTTAATCTGTTCCCCCCTATCTCTGGCACAAAACGTTCTGTCTAAATACCTCACCTGGGAATCTCCCACAACCAAAATTCGCTTCGGTACCTCCTTAACTTTCTGAGCAGCCTGAGGGGCCTGCGCTTCCGCCGCTCCTCGCTGTTTTCCGTTCCGAGTGAACTGTCGGCTCACCACAGCACTCGTCCTCCAACACGGCAAACTGAATTTACTGTCCTTAGGGCGTCTGTAGGCAGCCTTGTCAAGGTTTTCTTAAGACCCCTGTCCTTCACATCTTAAGACCCCTGTCCTTCATGTTAGCTCAATGACTTCACCCTATGACAGTCAGTCAAAACCCAGTGACGTTAATTACCTTAATTATCTTGAGCCATTAATTAGCCATCCTACAGATAATTTGTCCAAAGCAATTACGTTACCACAATATTCCGTCGCCCTCCCGACAGTCCCTCACTACTGTGTACTCACCTAGTTGTACTCACCTAGTTGTGTTTGTGGGGGTTGAGCTCTGGCTCTTTGGTCTCGCCTCTCAAATATCATTCAACCGGTGTAGAGATTTCTGAGCCTACTGGGCTCAGGATGCAGGATTGGGTCAGAAACTGTGTATGGGGTCAGCCTCCACCACATCATTGCGTAATGCATTCCACCTGTTAACTACTCTGACACTGAAAAAGTTTTTTCTAACGTCCCTGTGGCTCATGTGGGTACTCAGTTTCCACCTGTGTCACCTTGTTCGCGTATGTACCACCCATGTTAAACAGTTTATCTTTATCAACCCTGTCAATTCCTCTGAGAATTTTGTAGGTGGTGATCATGTCTCCCCTTACTCCTTTGTCTTCCAGTGTCGTGACGTGCATTTCTCGCAGCCTTTCCTCGTAACTCATGCCTCTTAGTTCTGGGACTAGCCTAGTGCTCATACTACTGAACTTTTTCCAACTTTGTCTTATGATTGACATGGTACGGGCTCCATGCTGGGGCTGTGTGAATTCACTATGATGAAGCTATTTACCCTAATTAGCTAGAGTGATCAATTAGTTGCCCATGTACAGACAATTGCATCCGAAAGCATTAAGTTATTCATTAATAACTTAAGTGCGAGCACTCGACCAGTACACCTCTTGATGTCTGCCGCGTGACTGGGTTAATGACCACAATATCCCACACCATACCTGCTCCTGCATACCTCTTCCCCTACACTTAGTAACATAGCGTGGAAATCAACTTTCTGTCTGATGTCCAAATATAATTTTTGAAAATGCGAAGCATGTTTAGCACCCGCTCCATTACATCCAGACACCAAATAAAATATTACTGCACACATGTTTAGTTCTTGTAACACATTACATCATAATGTAACGTAACGTGGAAATCAACTTTCTGCCTGATGATCAAATAAAATTTTTGAAAATGTGAAGCATGTTTATGGGGTGTTTGCGCTGTCTGTCCGTTATTCTGTCTCGTTAGGGTCAGGCCTTCGTTAGAGCTCGGTCTTGTCTCTCCAAATCACTTAGTTGTCTGTCACCTAGCATCACCCCTCTCTCATCCCCCCATTAGTGCTCGATCCTACAGGTGTCTAATCTTCACCTTTTGTAATTCTCAATGGAATAATCGGTGAGTGTTTTTTTTTTTTAACAGAGGAGCTTAGTTTTAGTTTTAACATACTTTCAGTTGACAGTCGTTAACTACGTAGGAATGGATAGACCAGTTGTCCTGAGCAAAAAGCCTTTTCTTTTCACTTGTGCTAAGTGAGCCAGACAAAATGTGGCATTATACTATTAGCATGGCAATACAAAACAAAGAAAAATGTAGCAATACTCAATTAGTTAAATATTATCAAAACATAAAACATGCATTATTCAAAAACACGCATAGTCAAAACATAAAACACGCATTATTTCACAGGCTTTTAAACTATTACAAGTTTCTTCCAGCAAATAAAGTTCCTTTAAGCAGTTCAACACATCAAATATAATGTGGTCAGATTTAGTTTTTTCACATTTCTTTTCGAGTGTGTTGATTTTGTTTTAAACAAAGGTGTGCCACTAGTCCATGAACTAAGAGGGATGAGTTAGGAAGAAACACTTTGTGAAATATGTACCATACCACGCTGGAAGACAGAAGAGTTTGGGGAGATGTGATCACTACGTACAAATTTTAATATTTTTTGTTAACTGTGTTATCACACCATATACCTCATAGTCTCTTCTTCTGCCTCTCACTAGTCAATAAACACATTTTTTTTATCATTTCTTGACTTAAATAGCACTCCGAAACATCTCTGCACATCTTAATTTTTCACTGACACGTGCACAGCCATCATAGGGACTCTCACTACTGCATGGATGTCTTGTGTGTTAAATAAAGCGTCCCTACCTAGCTTATCATTTTCTTTGAGAAACTTATATGTGATGATCATATCTCCCGAGTCCACACAAAAAAACCACACATCACTCAACTTGTTTTCAAATCATAGCACCGGATCCTTTTTTTTCCAGAAACTAAGTTTTGAGAATAAGCACAAAGTCACCAATTAATGTTCGTATCATCAAAGTTATTCTCAGATTTTTTTCTAATTTAAAAAATACTTCCACCATCCTACATCCATATTGAGAGATGGCAAACATAACTTGGTTATTGCATCTAGTTTTAAAAAGGGTTTGAATAAGAAGGCATGTTCCATAAAGAAGATACTTTAGAGCATCCATTATCTATGAGCAGTAAGAGGTAAACAGGATCCTCACATTCAATTTCCAAGCATTTTTGCATCATTTCTTGACTAAAATAGCACTCCAAAACATAGGTGGTCATTTTTATTCTCATTGACACACTTATAGTCAACAACAATTTGTTTTGCAGAGTGACGAGTTATTCACAGTGACGAGATTTCACGGTGTGCCCAGTTTTAAGAGAGTTCACAGTGTATTAATATCGGTCGTGGATTTGTTATGTTATGTTTATAAAGATCATTAATGCTTCTTATTTTTACCGATTTCACTATGCCATGCTTTTCAGTCTTCTATGTTCTTTTTCAAATAAAGTTTACTTACTGTTTTCCAGTAGCATCGCTTCACACTACATATATATTAATCAACTTTCAAATTCTTTACAACTTTAGTTCAGTTTCTTTCCACTATCATGGCTTTTTGTTGTTCCCCCCTGTCAGTATCTAGTTCAAGACCTCCTATTATCAATGTCATTATTGTTTGTCAACAAGTTATTTTTTAGATAGTTCAAATTATTTTGTGCTGATAGCATGGTTACCGCTTACTGTCTACCACCAATGTGTGAATCATATTTCCTCTTTCACAAAAACATATATATATATATATACTTGAACACTACCCCCTCACAGTCTTTTATTCGCATTATAGCTTAACACGCGCACTTGAATTTTACTTATTTTATATTTTCTCATTCTTTTCAAATAATTTATAGAAAAGACTGTTATACAACATCTAGGCTTTACATACATTCTTTTTCATTTATCATCTAATCATATGCATATATGTTTTTCTCCAGCTCGGTTGCGGTTTATCCTTATGTGTTCCATATACTTTCCCTCCATCATACCCATAAAATATTTATAAATTGGCTCGGATCGAGGTTTTGATTGGACTCCGGTCCATAACCAGGACCAGAGGTCTAAGCCCGACCTCTGGCTTCCATGTATCTTGTCCTCCATGTGCGTCTCTGTTCTCCCAATCTATCTTCCATGGGTTAAAGTCTCCCATGATTACTAGTTCAGATCCATTCCTGCTAGCAAGAAAAGCTGCATTCTCTCTATTATGTTAATGGTGGCCATGTTGTTTCTGTCATATTCCTGTCTGAGTCTTTTGTCATTTGCTGATGGGTTATATATGACTTCGACTATAATTGTTTGTCCTCCCGTTGCTATGGTACCTGTTATGTAGTCACTGAAACCTTCACAGCCCTGAATAACCATCTCCTCAAAACCGCAGCCTTTTCTTAACAGCAGAGCTACACCACCACCTCCTCTTCCTTCTCTCTCTCTCATCACAGCACAGTAGTCCTGTGGAAACACTGCATTTGTTATGGTTTTTGTTACCTTAGTTTGTGCTATTACCTGTGACTGTGAGACTCACTTACCTGTGAGTGCTATTATGTCTTGGTTTTCTTCAAGTCCCCATTCTCCAAGTTCATATGTTTTACTTGTAATCCTATCTATGTTAGTGTACATTGCCTTGAAACTCACTTTCTTCTGTCCTTTCTCATGTTCCCTTCATAGTGAGCGTTCTGCTGGTGAGGGAAGCTGTTCCATTGGTGTGAGGATTTGCGGGGGTGGATAACGGGGTCCCAGAGGATACTGGAGTGAGGGATGGGGGGTCAAGTGAAGGAGGTACAGGGAGTGTATGGGATGAAGGGGGAGGGAAGGACAGTGGGGGAAATGGTGGAGGGGGACATAGTAGGAGTAGAGGAGGGGTAGCAGGGTGGGAGTGGGGATGAGGGGGAAGGGAGAGTTGGCTGAGCATTTGAGTGGGGGCATGGAGGGTTCAAGGTATTGGTGGTTTCTATGCACAGGAGGTTGGTGGAATTGCCCTTCTGTCTGGAGTTACTGGGTTACTGGTTGTGGGTTCCCCCTCACTACTGAGGAGGATGTGTTGGGAGCTGTGATTTCGTGGTTTTTGCCTCTCGTCCTGCACTTCTTCCTTGCTTCTGCAGCCATGACTCTCTCCTCCCTTGTCATTTCCCTCTGGATGAATACTTTTTTTTAATTCTCCCACATACTGCAGGTAGTTTTTCCTTGTTAGAATCTTCTACTTTGTGGTCTCGTTTGCAAACACTATCTTCAACATGAGGTCTCTGTCCTTGTTGTACCAGCCTAACCTGAATACCTTTTCAGTGCTATGTTCAGCCCCTTACATCTCTAGTCCCTTTAGTATTTCATTCTCAGCTGCTCTCTCCTTATTGTTCCATTCTGTCCTCTTGGAGCCTTCCTGCTCTTTAATACCTACAGCTACCACTGATCATTTTCTTTCCAGCAGCTGACTAGTGGCCTTTGCTACTTCCTGTGAGGTGGCTGCTTTCATTGCTACCTTCCTCACTGTGGACATTACTTCCTGGTTCTATTTTAGCATTTTTGCAAATGTTGTTTGTACTATTGCAGTCCCTTCCAATGTTCAATTTTCATCTTCTCTTTGGATGATTATCTGAGTCTCAGCCTCCGTATTGTTCTTCTTGAAGGGTTTTAATCTCCTCTTTTGCTGCTGTCAGCGCTTTGCAGGTTGCTTATTGTATTATTCATTTCCTGCATCTCCCATGCAGGAAATGGAGAATAAGATATCTTGTCCCCTGATGTCCTTCAAAACCTGGGCGAACATTTCCTTCATTTGGTCACATTAACTTTTCCATGTTCCATTGGTATTCCTTGCTGCCATGTTTGTCCCTGTTCCTACTAAGTCTTATAGCGTTTGCCTGAAGGGGGGGCAGAGAGAGAAAGAGATTGAGAGAGAGAGAAAGAGAGAGAGAGAGAGATGGGAGACCATGGGAGAGAGAGAGAGAGAGAGAGAGAGAGAGAGAGAGAGAGAGAGAGAGAGAGAGAGAGAGAGAGAGAGAGAGAGAGAGAGAGAGAGAGAGAGAGAGAGAGAGAGAGAGAGAGAGACAGAGAGACAGACAGACAGAGAGACAGACAGAGAGAGAGACAGACAGACAGACAGACAGACAGACAGACAGACAGACAGACAGACAGACAGACAGACAGACAGAGAGAGAGAGAGAGAGAGAGAGAGAGAGAGAGAGAGAGAGAGAGAGAGAGAAAGAGAGAGAGGGAGAGAGGATGAGGACAAACAGGGGGCTGGGATGGAGGTTTAATATCCTGGGGTGAGAAGTTGGTGGTAGGATGTTTGTGTCTGTGTGCACATGTGTATTCACCTAGTTGTATTCAGCTAGTTGTGCTTGCGGGGGTTGAGCTTTGCTCTTTCGGCCCTCCTCTCAACAGTCAATCAACTGTTACTAACTCCTTTTTCTTCCCACACACACACACACACACACACACACACACCAAGAAGCAGCCCATGACAGCTGACTAACTTCCAGGTACCTATTTACTGCTAAGTAACAGAAACATTAGGGTGAAGGAAACTCTGTCCATTGTTTCTCGCCGGCGCCCGGGATCGAACCCAGGACCACAGGATCATGCGTCCAGCATGCTGTCCGCTCAGCCACCGGCCCCCCCATGTGTGAGTGTTGTGACAATAATCTCTTTCAAGAGAGATTGAGCCTGCTCTTCCCTATATCAGTCACGTCATTCTACAAGTACAAGATGCTACATTAAAGATACGTCCACTAGTAGCACAAAACGTTTTGACCAGGAAGCAAAGTGTACCTTGCACCACCCTGTCACGCCGGCTCACCGCCCGTCGTCAACGAGCTAACTACCCATTCTCCGCCTGCCTGCTCCTGATTGGCTGGTGTATCGCCGACAGCACACCTGCACCTGCACTCATGCCCTCTACCTGAGTCAACGTCTGGGCCAGCTCAAGCCGTCCTCCTCAGAATATTCCTGTGCTCTTAGAAGTTGACATCTCTCTCTGGTATACTAAGCCCTGGCTGTCGTATACTAAGGGAGGTGGCAGCTATAACCAATATTCTCAGCACCTGATATTTATTGTCTTGCACATTATTTTATTGTAGAGTAAATTTTCATCAAGTAATTATTCATGTTGTTTTGTTTGTTGACTTGTTTTGAATTTTACGTAAGCCAAGGGATTGTCTTTGTTCATATTTTGTTTTCTAAAGTAATTAAAATTTCATTGTTTATATTTTGTGTTTTGCGTGTCTTCCCATTACCTTACCACAGACAAACAGGCAAGCAGTCTCTTTTTTTTATGTAAGTGTGACCAGGCATTGACACCTGCCATTGGAGAACTGCCGAACATCAACACTCCAACACTTTACCGTCACATTTCATGGGGGCCTGTCCAAGAAGCTTCACACAGGTACTAGTACCAGAACGTAAATTTGTGGTAAGCGTACTTGGCTTTGGTACAGTTGCTTTTCACTATTTTCAATATTCAATTTTATTTTCATATGGTGCTGTGTGTATTGTGCATTCCGAGAGTAGCATATGGTGAAGGTGAGACAACTTTGGATTACGTGGTGACTGTCGGCCGCAGTCATTCTCTTAATTGGTCATCTCTCCCTCCGTGTTATTACTCGTGTTTACCACCTTTTGTCCCTAGGATATTTCTCATATTTTCGGCAGATCATCATATTGGTACCCTGGTACTGTGGTCTGTCCCCGGGTCAAGAGCACCTAATCTTCTGTAATCCGACGGTAGGAGGATAAAGAGGGCCATAGTTCCTCTAGCACGAACTTTGTTGCTGAATTGGGACCTCAGCAGCAGTTCTCGTCACCAGTTGACACCTCGCACCCCTACACGTCGGTCAGAGATGATGATATTTACCTAGGTAGGGAATTAGCTTTCTTTTTTCAGAGAACAAAAGTTCGCTAATTCTGTAAGTATCATATTTCATTTCAGTGGGGAAAACTTGCTTATGTCCTATAGAGACTCGGCAAGGTATGCCTACATTCTTGGACTACCTAATTCACTTTTGAGGCAATTAACTGTTTCATTTGTTTTAGAAACTCAGTTTCGCTAACTTAGTAGGATTTTCTTGCCCTTATCCTCTTACATTGAGTACCGGGTACAAGATTTCCTGCGATCTTGATTTATTAATCATTTACCATCTTGAAATTAACATTAATTGTTAACGATTCCACAGGATAGGTACCAGTTGCCACGTTGTCCTGTTTCTGACATTCACCTATATCACAACAGTATATTCGTTGTACATTTATTTGCTAATTTCACCATGTTTCGTCTCCAAGCTTTCCGTGCAGATCCAGCAGGTGAAATAGGGAACTTAAGTCGTGCCAAGAGGACCGAATTACAAACTCTTGCACATGAGTATCAACTAGATGTTCCCCATGGAGCCAACAAAAATAAACTGCATAACCTGTTACTGGATTATCTCTTAGAGGAAGGTAAAATTGACTCTGAAACTCACGAAACTTACTCTATTGCAGATAAACCTGATTTGGCAACTATGAAACTCAAACTAGAACTTGCCAAGATCGAGCGAGAGCAACAAAGGGAAGCAGCTGCAATACGAAAGGAAGAAAAGGAACGTGAAGTCGCCCTCAAGGAACGAGAAGCTGCACTGAGGAAAGAAGAACAAGAACGTGAGACTGCAATACTCCGTGAGCGTGAGCGAGTACAGCTTGAAGCAAAACATCGCCACCTGGAGATACAACGCGAGCGTGACAAACAGCAAGCTGCTATGGTTATAGAATGTCGTCAACAAGAACTCGCGTTGGAAACTACACACCTCACTCAACGCCAGCAAGCTACCGCCAGTCTTCCAGTAAGTTTCAATATCTCCCATGCAAGTAAGTTAATGCCACCATTCGTAGAGACAGAGGTCGACGTATTCTTTACCACCTTTGAGACCCTTGCTAATCAACTTAGCTGGCCTGCCGACCAATGGGCTACCCTTCTCAGAGTACATCTCACAGGTAGCGCTGCAGTTACACTCAGTACTTTGGCGTCTGAGAATGACTACCAGACTCTGAAGCAAGCAGTATTGGACGCCTACCTTCTCTCCACCGAAAGCTACCGACGAAAATTCCGTGACCATCTAAAGGCAAGTACCACCACCTTTCTAGAATTTGCTGATACCAAAAGGAGATATTTTATGAAATGGCTGGAAGCAGCACATGTCTCTACCTTTGCAGAACTCGTCAACCTCATGCTAGTTGAAGAATTCTTGAGGTGTGTGCCTCCTCCTGTCCGTTTATATTTAGCAGATAAAGAAGAGACCGACTACCTAAGATGTGCTAAGTCGGCTGACACTTACAGCCTCATCCACCGGCTGACACCAGAACCACCTTCCAGTAAGAAGTCTTGGTACAGTTACGAGAAAGTGAGTACCGATCAAGCTAGCTCGAAATTGTAATGTAAGTATTGTAAACTCTATGGACATACCATAGATAAATGTGGTAAGTCTCAATACATAGGTAATACTGAATCCACTAAACCAAAACAGACTCCTCCTAAGTCCGGTAAGCCTGTGATGAATGTTGGTGTTCATGTTAATGATCTTTCTCTCTTCAGTAAACACCTGTATCCTGGAACTGTCTCTACCAACGGTTCAGATCCGGAGGGACGTTTCAAACTGAAGATCTTGAGGGACACAGCAGCTCTTCAATCATTTTGAAGTCGGCTGTGCCCAACATCGCCTACACCGGGGAAACTGTCTTCATCACTGACCTCACTGCTACCACTCCTTATCCTCTCGCCAGAGTCCACCTGGATTGTCCCTTCGTGACCGGTGAAGTCCAAGTCGCCATCAGGGAAAAGCCTTTTCCCATGCCTGGAGTGCAACTTTTCCTGAGCAACGACTTGGCAGAAGACCTGCAACCGACCAACCTGATCGTCATGGACAAACCCCAGGTGTGTACCTCTGTAATGGATAATCCCATCTTTGAGTATGTTCCAGCAAAGGTTCAAGAGAGTGATGAAGTTTCTCCTCCGGTTTTAGTGACCACCCGTGCACAAGCTGCACGACCACAGCCAGCTGACTCTACTGCTACCGCTGTCCCTCAAGACCCTCAGAAACTACCCCCGAATCTGACCAAGTTGGAGTTCCGTAAGTTACAGAGGGAAGATCTTACCTTGACACCATTATTCTTCCAGGCTGAGACTCAACCTGACAGTATTCCTGGGTTCTTTCTAGAGAACGAGTTGCTCTACCGCAGGTACAGACCCAGTAAACTGAAGGAGGAGGACGATTGGGCCAACGTCGAACAACTAGTGATTCCTGCCAGCCTGCGGCCCACTATTCTACACCTGGCCCACGGAGCACTTTCGCACTACTGTTTTAACAAAACCTACCACGGAATCCGTCAAGACTACTACTGGCCAGGTATGGTAAATAGCGTCAAACAGTATGGCAAACAGTGTCATACAAGTCAGATGGCAGGTAAACCGAACATCTCTATTCCCAGAGCGTCACTGACACCCATCCAGGTGCCTGCGGAACCTTTCCACAGACTTATTATAGACTGTGTTGGTCCTTTATCTCGGACCAGTTCTGGCAACGCCTATATACTAACTATCATGTGTCCTACCACCAGATTCACCATAGCAGTTCCAGTAAAGAGCATTACGGCTGCTACGGTGGTGAAACACTTATTGAAGATCTTCACCCAGTATGGATTTACAAGGGAGGTTCAGAGTGACTGTGGCACCAACTTCACCAGTGAAATCTTCAAAAGGACACTGGAAGAGTTCAACATCAAACAGGTACTGTCCAGCCCCTATCATCGCGCTTCACAGGGTTCTCTTTTGCGTAGTCATCAGACTATTAAAGCACTCCTAAAGAAGTTTTGCAATGAAACCGCTAAGGATTGGGATAAACAACTTGATCTCATTATGTTTATTTTTAGAAGTCTTCCCAATGAGTCTCTAGGAGTATCTCCTTATGAGATGCTCTATGGACGTAAGTGCCGTACTCCTCTCAAAGCTTTTAAAGACTCTCTACGTGATGCCACCTTCAGTGAGCATCAGAATGTGCCCCAGTTTCTTCAAAACATACAACACATTCTAGAGAGGGTGCATAACTTTGCTAAGGATAATCTATTGAAAGCACAGGAGAGGATGAAGACTCATTACGACCAGAACAGCAAAGTAATGAAATTTAAACCGGGAGACTTCGTGTTGGCCTATTTCCCTATCCCAGGTTCTCCCTTGCAAAACAGGTTTTCAGGACCATACCGCATCAAGGAGTACAGAAACAACCACAACTACGTTCTAGAGACTCCACATAGGCGGCGGAAGACCCAGTTGTGCCACGTCAACCTCCTGAAGCTATATAACGGTACTCCTCCCACTGTGTTAGTAACGTATTCTACCTTTAAAGGTCCATACATCCACAGTGAGACCTTCCGTGCTTCTCCTCCCGAAAGCACTGATACTGAGTCAGCGCTTTCCAATTCGGAAATCCTAACTGATCTTCATCCCAATTTACAGGACCATAATAGTGCTCCTTTGCCATATTCTAATCCTATTCTCACCCCGCCAGATATCACGAAGCCTTCATCCTCCATGTCGACGCTAGTGGTACCGGCATCGGGGGTGACCTAATGCAACAACGAGGCGAGGAGAATATACCTGTTAGCGACCACAGCTACAAGGAACTACAGCACAATCGACAGGGAGCTACTCATCTTCCTGAACTTGCAGCACTTCAAACAATACCTGAAAAGTGCTCGGTCTACCACGGACCACAACACCCTACACTTCCTGCAGCAAGCCCAATTCAATAATCAACGACTTCTACGATGGGCTTGATATCTGCAGAAATTCAACCTGGAGATCTCTACATCAAGGGTTCTGACAACATCATAGCCGACGCCCTCTCCAGAGTCTATGAAGTAGAGGCAGCTCCACCTATCACTCTACCACATGAAGACGTAACTTCTTCCGGAACCGCAGGCTTCAGGGGAGAGTTGTAACGATAATCTCTTTCAAGAGAGATTGAGCCTGCTGTTCCCTATATCAGTCACGTCATTCTACAAGTACAAGATGCTACATTAAAGATACGTCCACCAGTAGCACAAAACGTTTTGACCAGGAAGCAAAGCATACGTTGCACCACCCGTCACGCCGGCTCACCGCCCGTCGTCAACGAGCTAACTACCCATTCTCCGCCTGCCTGCTCCTGATTGGCTGGTGTATCGCCGACAGCACACCTGCACCTGCACTCACGCCCTCTACCTGAGTCGACGTCTGGGCCAGCTCAAAGCCGTCCTCCTCAGAATATTCCTGTGCTCTTAGAAGTTGACATCTCTCTCTGGTATACTAAGCCCTGGCTGTCGTATACTAAGGGAGGTGGCAGCTATAGCCAATATTCTCAGCACCTGATATTTATTGTCTTGCACATTATTTTATTGTAGAGTAAATTTTCATATCTAGTAATTATTCATGTTGTTTTGTTTGTTGACTTGTTTTGAATTTTACGTCAGCCAAGGGATTGTCTTTGTTCATATTTTGTTTTCTAAAGTAATTAAAATTTCATTGTTTATATTTTGTGTTTTGCGCGTTTTCCCATTACCTTACCACAGACAAACAGGCAAGCAGTCTCTTTTTTTTATGTAAATGTGACCAGGCATTGACACCTGCCATTGGAGGACTGCCGAACATCAACACTCCAACACTTTACCGTCACAGTGTACTTGTGGGGGGTACGGTTGTGTATGGAATACGTAATCCTTATCATATCTTTAATGTGTACTCACCTATTTGTGCTTGCGGGGGTTTAGCTTCGGCTCTTCGGTCCCGTCTCTCAACTGTTAATCAACTGGTTGATAGATTCCTGGGCCTATTGGGCTCTATCATATCTACATTTGAAACTGTGTATGGAGTCAGCCTCCACAACATCACTGCCTAATGCATTCCATCTGTTAACTAATCTGACATTGAAAAAGTTTTTTTCTAACGTCTCTGTGGCTCATCTGTGTACTAACTTTCCACCTGTGTCCCCTTGTTCGTGTTCCACCTGTACTAAAGCGTTTGTCTTTGTCCACATCGTCAATTTCCCTGAGAATTTTGGAGGTGGTTATCATGTCTCCGCTTACTATTCTGTCTTCCATGGACGTGAGTTTCAGCTAATTTAGCCTTTTCTAAAACTCATTACTCTCAGTTCCGGAACGAGTCTGGTGACATACCGCATAATCTTCTCTTTGTATTGTGTTTAACTAAGTATAGACTCCAAGCTGGAGCTGCATATTCCAGGATTGGTCTGACATAAGTGGTATACAGGGTCCTGAATGATTCCTTACATAAGATTCTAAAGGCAGTTCTTCTCTTGGTCAATCTAGCGTATGTCGCTGATGATATCATTTTGATGTGGGCCTCTGGGGACAAGTTCGGTGTGATATCAACCCCCAGATGTTTTTATCTATTTGACTCTTGCAGGATTTCACCTCCCAGATGGTTCCTTGTGTTCAGCATTCTGCTCCCTCCCCATAATTTCATTACTTTGCACTTTCCTGAGTTGAACTTTATTAGCCATTTTCTAGACCATTCCTCCACCCTGTCCAGGTCGTCCTGTAGTCTCTGTCTATCATCATCTATCTTGATTCTTCTCATAATTTTTTCATCATCAGTAAACAGTGTGTGTGTACTCACCTAGTTGTACTCACCTAGTTGTGCTTGCAGGGGTTGAGCTCTGGCTGTTTGGTCCCGCCTCTCAACCGTCAATCAACAGGTGTACAGTTTCCTGAGCCTATTGGGCTTGTGGGGAAACTCCAGGCAGCTAGTCTCTTTTTTAAATTGACTTTAATAAGATAAAGTTATGTCTTATTTATTTTTCTTAGTAAGTAAGAATTAATTAAGTGAACTGTATATACTTGTAAACTGCCTGAAATTATCTCACACACTAATGGGAGGGACAATTGGTAGCCTAAACCACTTTGCTATGGCTCCTTCTTAAACTACCGATTGTTTACCTTTTATTATTATAATATTATACCACATGTGGTGGTTCACTTATCATTATCATACCACATATGGTGGTCTAATCTACTAGTAATAATTACTAATTATGACTACTAATACTGATATAAATGGCTTAGCTGTGCCAGTAGTGGGGGCCTGCTAAGGCGTTTTGTTGTTGCATCCAGATTGGGTGTGGCTCTGTGCCTCCTTGTGCCACGTAATGGCGGCTGGTGGGAAGGACAATCTTGGCAAACAAGTAGTTAATAATGTGTATGAACCAACTGTCTGCATAGATTCTTGCTGCTCCTCTCACAATTTACCTGTATGGGAATGCAAGGAATTAATCAAAGTTCCCTAAACATATCAATTACAGGTATGACTTGAAGTGTGAGGGCTGTAATGGAGTACAAGTACATTGTGTTTGTTTTTGTCCTGTATTATGACCGACTTATTTATAAATGAAAAAATGTGCGCACTAATTTCAAATACAATACTTGATAAGCCGGATATGGTCGTTGTTGTGATGTTGATAGGCTGTGTTGCTGGTTGTTGACACGTAATTGGGGTGTCTAGTTGTTTCACCAGCTCTGGAGCCATGTACAGCGTATGACTGTTTCTTTGTTATTGTTCTGTAGCTGGGAGCGTCAGCCAGTGACTCGCTAATGCCCTGAGGCTGGTTCATTCCTCAAAGTAATTTTACATTAACAATGGAACCAAGCTACCTTACGGGGTTAATAATTATATTCAGTCTTGTTGATTACTTTTTTATTAAATCTAAATACAAAACTATTCTATAAACAATATTTAATAATGTAAATATACGTTGACATCCATGACGTCACGGAGTCGATGACGTCACGGAGTCTCCCATTTTCCATCCTGAAGGGATTACAGACTACGGGAGACTGTGTTATGTGTGTGTGTGTGTGTATGTGTCGGATTCCGGACAGGGCTCTATCATATCTACACTTGAAACTGTGTAACTGAAACTGTCAGCCTCCACCACATTACTTCATAATGCATTCCATTTGTCAACCACTCTGACACTAAAAAAGTTCTTTCTAATATCTCTATGGCTTATTTGGGCACTCAGTTTCCACCTGTGTCCCCTAGTGCGTGTGCCCCTTGTGTTAAATAACCTGTCTTTATCAACCCTGTCGATTCCCTTGAGAATCTTCAATATGGTGATCATGTCCCCCTAACTCTTCTGTCTTCCAAAGAAGTGAGGTTTAATTCCCGTAGTCTCTCCTCGTAGCTCATACCTCTCAGCTCGGGTACTAGTCTAGTGGCAAACCTTTGAACCTTTTCCAGTTTAGTCTTATGCTTGACTAGATATGGACTCCATGCTGGAGCCGCATACTCCAGGATTGGTCTGACATATGTGGTATATAATGTTCTGAATGATTTCTTACACAAGTTTCTAAAGGTCGTTCTTATGTTAGCCAACCTGGCATATGCCGCTAATGTTACGCTTTTGATATGGGCTTCAGGGGACAGGTCTGGTGTAATATCAACCCCCAGGTCTTTCTCAGTCTCTGACTCTTGAAGTATTTCATCTCCCAAATGATACCATGTATCTGGTCTCCAGCTCCCTACAACTATCTTCATTACATTACATTTGCTTGGGTTAAACTCTAACAACCATCTGTTCGACTATTCCTGCTGCGTGTTCAGGTCTTCTTGAAGCCTCAAGCTGTCCTCCTCTGTCTTAATCCTTCTCATAATTTTGGCGTCGTCAGCAAACATTGAGAGGAATGAGTCTATATCCTCTGGAAGATCAATTACGTATATCAGAAACAGGATAGGTCCGAGTATAGAGCCCTGTGGGACTCCACTGGTGTCTTCACGCCAATCTGAGGTCTCACCCTTCACTGTAACTCTCTGCTCCTTATTACTTAGGTACTTCCTAATCCACTAGAGCGCCCTACTAGTTACTCCAACCTGTTTCTCCAGCTTATGCATCAGCCTTTTGCGGAGTAGTGTGCCAAAGAGTTTCCACTTGTCCAAAAAAATGCAGTCCACCCATCCTTCTTGTTCTTGCTTAATCTTTGTCACATGATTACAGGATCTTATTATGGCTGTAAGACAAGATTTACCCTCCCTGAACCCATGTTGATGGGTTGTCACGAAGTCCCTTCTCTACAGATGTGTTACTAGTTTTTTTCTCACGATCTTCTCCATCACCTTGCATGGTATACAAGTAAAGGACACTGGCCTGTAGTTCGGTGTCTCTTGTCTGTCACCTTATTTGTATATTGGGACTTCATTAGCCGTCTTCCATATTTCTGGTAGGTCTCCCATCTCCAGTGACCTACTATACACTAAGGAGAGTGACATGCAAAGTGCCTCTGCTCACACTTTCAATACCCATGGTGAGATTCCGTTCGGGCCAACATCCTTTCTCACGTCGAGATCCACCAGATGCCTCTTTACCGAATCTCTTGTAATTTCGAACCCTTCCAAGGCCGCCTGGTTTACTGTCACCTCTCCTAGCGCAGTGAACTCTCCTTGTTCTGTTGTGAAGACCTGGAACCTCTTGTTGAGTTCTTTGCACACCTCTTTGTCAATCTCTGTGTACCTGTGCTCACACATTCGAGGTTTCATCACATGTTTCTTAACTGTTGTTTTCCTCCTGATGTGACTGTGTAGTAGCTTTGGTTCGGTCTTGGCTTTATTAGCTATATCATTTTCATACTTTTTCTTAGCTTCTTTTCTCACACTAACATACTCGTTCGTGGTTCTATGGTATCTCTCTCTGCTCTCTGGTGTTCTGTTAGTTCCTCCACGCCCTTTTGTTCAGTTCCTTTGCTTCCATACATGCCCTTTTAATCCACGGATTCTTATTTTGCTTCTCTGTCTTTCCCTGTCGGGCCGGGATAAACCTTTTTACTGCCTCCTGACTCTTTTGGGTGAAATAGTCTATCATGTCTTGTATGGACTTAGTTGAGAGTTCTGTGTCCCATGGTATAATTCCTAGGAAACTTCTCATCTCATAATTTCTCTTTCGGAACTCCAGCAATTTTTTTCCCAGTTCTTTTTTTGGGAAGATAATTCCTAGCTTAACCAGGTACTCAAAGATCAATAGACTGTGATCACTCATTTCCAAGGGGGCTTCCAACTTAACTTCCCTTATATCCGACTCATTTAGGGTAAATATCAGATGAAGCATAGCTGGTTCATCCTCTCCTCTCATTCTTGTCGGTCCCTTGATGTGTGTGCTTGGAAAGTTTCTTGTTGCCACGTTCAGCAGCTTAGCTCTCCATGTGTCTGGTCCTCCATGTGGGTCTCTGTTCTCCCAATCTATCTTCCCTGGGTTGATGTCTCCCATGATTAGTAGTTTGGATCCGTTCCTGCTAGCTACAGATGCTACTCTCTCTCTATTATGTTAATGGTGGCCATGTTGTTTCTATCAAATTCCTGTCTGGGTCTTCTGTCATTTAGTGAAGGGGTTATATATGACTACCACTATAATTTTTTGTCCTAGAATTGCTGTGGTACCTGATATGTAGTCACTGAAATCTTCACAGTCATGAAGACCCATCTCTTCAAAACTCCAGCCTCTTCTTATCAGCAAAGCTACCCCACATCCTCTCCCTCCTCTCTCTTTCCTCACTACCTAGTAGTCCTGTGGAAACACTGCATTTGTTACGGTTTTCGTTATCATTGTTTCTGTGAGTGCTATTATGTCTGGATTTTCTTCTAGTGCCCATTCTCCAAGTTCACTTGTTTTATTTGTAATCCCATCAGTGTTAGTGTACATTGCCTTGAAGCTCACTTTCTTCTGTCCTTTCTCATGTCCCCTTCTTGGTGAGTGTTCTACTGATTGAGGAAGCTGTTCCCTGGGTGAGAAGATCTGTGAGGTGGTTAACAGGGTCTCAGAGGATTCTAGGGTGGGGGTTGGGTATCAAGGAAAGGGCGGACAGGTAGAGAATGGGGTAAGGAGGTAGGGGGAAATGGAAGATACGGGGTGAGGGGGGGATAGGGGGGGGTGGGGTAAGGAGGTAGGGGGAAATGGAAGATACGGGGTGAGGGGGGATAGCGGGGAGATGGGGTGGAGGGGGAGGGGGGAAAGAGGGAAGGTTGAACAAGGTGGGAATGGGGGAGTGGTGACCTGGTCGGAATGGGGTGGGGGGAAGGGAGGGATGTGTGAACATTTGAGTGGGGGCAGGTAGGGTGAGGGGTAGGGAGGGTTTCTATGTAGAGGAGGGAGGTGGTGTTGCCCTCCCCTCTGGTGTTGCTGGAATGCAGGTTGTGGGTTCCCCCTCTTTTCTCTGGGAGCATTGTTTTGGGGGCAGTGCTCTTCGGTTTACTCCTCTCACCCTGCGCTTCCTCCTTGTCTTTGCTGCCTGGTTCTCTCCTCCTACATCCTGTCCCTCTGGAGGAATACTTTCTTGTATTCCTCCACATAATGCAGATGACTCCTCTTTTCTAGAATACCCTCCTTCGTCGTCTCGTTTGCAAACACTATCTTTACTAGGCGGTTTGAGTCCTTGTTGTACCAGCTCAACCTGAAAACCTTTTCAAAGTTTTGTTCAGCCCCTTCCATCTTTAACGCCTTCAGAATCCCATTTACTGCCTCTCTGTCTTTGCTATTCCATTCTTGCCTATTGTATCCTTCCTCTTCTTTGATGCCTACAGCTACCATTGATCTTTTTCTTTCCAGGAGCAGACTGGTGCACCTTGCTGCTTCCTGTGAAGCAGTAAGCAGGATATATATATATATATATATATATATATATATATATATATATATATATATATATATATATATATATATATATATATATATAACTCCTTGTGTTAGGAATTTAATACCCTGTTAATACCACCTCACCCCATCCACCTCACTCAAATGTAGATATAAACAAATCGAAGAAGTGTAAGTTCTATTCAGTTGTGTATGTGTAAACTAAAGTCTTTGAAAATGTAATAAGTTTTACGAAACGCGCTCAAGTGTCGCGTCAGACTAGAAATAAAAATGAATTTTGGAGAATTGATTTTTGAATTACCATTAACAGTGAAAAGAAATTTACGAAAGATCGAGAAAATTCGTGTTAGAATTATTAATCTTACTTTTTCAGTCATTTTTAATATATATATATATATATATATATATATATATATATATATATATATATATATATATATATATATATATATATATATATATATATAAATATAAATATATATATATATATATATATATATATATATATATATATATATATATATATATATATATATATATATATATATATATATATATATATATATGCAATTGACGATCACAAAACACTGATCATTTTATGCGGAAAATCCACAGAGAAATATGAAATGAGGTGAACGTTTCGGCTTGTTAAAGCCTTTGTCAACACCAGACTGACTAAGGAGAAGGGAGAAGGGGAGGATATATAGGATATATAGATATAGGATATATGGGTTGGTCAGGTGTCGGCCTATATATCCTCCCCCTTCTCCCTTCTCCTTAGTCAGTCTGGTGTTGACAAAGGCTTTAACAAGCCGAAACATTCACCTCATTTCATATTTCTCTGTGGATTTTCCGCATATATATATATATATATATATATATATATATATATATATATATATATATATATATATATATATATATATATATATATATATATATATATATAAATATATATATATATATATATATATATATATATATATATATGTATATATATATTCAAAGACATAATTTACACACAAATTCTTCGTACTTATACTCTATTGGATGAGGTGATATGGTACAAAAGTTTTGGGTGAGGTGACAAACACAAGACAGAACACGAAACAATGGGTATAAATTGGACAAGTGAACATATGAATGGAAGTAACTGCAGAAGGTCTTTTGGCCCTTACTTCCTCTTGCAGCTTCCATATTGGTTCAGGGTCCAGACGTAGGTAGAATATAGTTGTGCATAAATTGGCTCTTGATTGCAGGTGTTGAAGTGAGTGCCCCCAAAAGATACAAAGCCAGTGTTCTCAATGCTTATATTCGTCAAGCGCTTACCCACTGCTCTGAATGGAGCAACGTGAGTAGAGAGTTTGAAAGAGTAACTCAGGTATTGGTGAACAACGGATATAGCAACGCGGAAATAAACGCTGCTATAAGAAGACACTTGGACCGTTGGTATAATCCAGAACCTAGAACAGAAACCATAATACCTCCTATAAAATTATATTACAAATCTTTGAAAATGTATATATATATTGTCTTTGAAAAATTGAGAAGTGTCTTGCAAAATGCTTCTAGGCGTCAGACCTTAAATAAAGTGTGAAAATGAACTTTGAAGAGTTAATTTTTCAACAACCCTCGACAGAGAAGAAAAATATAAGAAATATTGAGAAGATTTGTGTTAGAATCATTAATCTTACCCTTTCGGTCGTATTTATATATATATATATATATATATATATATATATATATATATATATATATATATATATATATATATATATATATATATATATATATATATATATATATATATATATATCGATATAATATTTATATATATATATATATTAGTATGTTTTGGTAGCAGTCTTTCCTGTAGACATATATTATTAAATATGACCGAAAAAGTAAGATTAATAATTCTAACACGAATTTTCTCAATCTTTCGTACATTTCTTTTCACTGTTGGAGGTAAATCAAAAATCAATTCACCAAAATTCATTTTTATTTCTAGTCTGACGCGACACGAGCGCGTTTCATAAAACTTATTACATTTTTAAAGACTTTAGTTCACAAATACACAACTGAATAGAACTTACGCATCTCCGATTTTATATCTACATATGAGTGAGGTGGAAGGGGTGATGTGGCATTAACACAAGACAGAACAAGAGGTGGCATTAATAGGGTATTAATTTCATCAACACAAGACAGAACAAGAGGTGGTATTAATAGGGTATTAATTTCATCAACACAAGACAGAACACGAAACAATGGGTATTGAATAGAAGTGTTTGGAGAAAGCCTATTGGTCCATATTTCTTGATGCTTCTATATTGGAGCGGAGTCTTGAGGTGGGTAGAATATAGTTGTGCATTAATTGGCTGTTGATTGCTGGTGTTGACTTCTTGATGTGTAGTGCCTCGGAAACGTCAAGCCGCCTGCTATCGCTGTATCTATCGATGATTTCTGTGTTGTTTACTAGGATTTCTCTGGCGATGGTTTGGTTGTGGGAAGAGATTATATGTTCCTTAATGGAGCCCTGTTGCTTATGCATCGTTAAACGCCTAGAAAGAGATGTTGTTGTCTTGCCTATATACTGGGTTTTTTGGAGCTTACAGTCCCCAAGAGGGCATTTGAAGGCATAGACGACGTTAGTCTCTTTTAAAGCGTAGATATCTCTTTTAAAGGAGATAGTTGTCAGGAGAGGTGACAAGTCGCCAATATATGTCATTCTTAAAAAAGACGAATATCTGGCGAAAATGAACATCATACTCTCTGACCAAACTAAGTTCCAAAGGGTAACGAAGGACACTACAGCCGAATTAAAAGCAAAGGTCAACAAACTGATCGAAACTGTGAACGCCAAGAAATCTGGACTCCACCTGACAAAGATAATTGGGGAATATAAGCCCGGATATGCGTATGGAAATGTCAAGACACACAAGCCTGGAAACCCACTTCGGCCAATCATTAGCCAGATACCCACACCCACGTACAGACTGGCGTAGCGACTCAACGGCCTGCTGACTCCTTATGTTCCTTGCGCCTTCAGCCTGAAGTCTCCAAAGGAATTTGTTGACTTACTGCGGGGCACACGGGCCACAGGGATAAGAGCCTCGTTGGACGTAGAATCGCTGTTTACCAACGTACCTGTGGACGAGACAATCGGGATGATAGCCGACAGAGTGTATCGTGATCCAGCCTGTACTCCTCTTGACATACCAGAAAATATTCTGAGGAAACTACTCCAAGCTTGTACTAAAGAGGCACCCTTCTTGAGCCCGGATGGGCACATGTATAAGCAAGTAGATGGGGTCGCCATGGGTTCTCCCCTAGGTGTCCTGTTTGCAAACTTCTACATGAGTACCATCGAGCAAAAAGTCTTAGTCGACATGAACTTGAAACCGGCCATATACTGCAGGTATGTTGACGACATTTTTACACAGGTACCTGATGTCAGACATCTGCAGGAGCTGAAGGAGGCATTTGAGCAGAGTTCCGTGTTGCGTTTCACTTACGAGATGGAAAAGGATGGGAAGCTGCCCTTTCTAGATGTAACAGTCATGGAAAAGAGCGGAGGTTTCCACACTGCAGTCTACACTAAGGAAACGAACATAGGAATGTGCCTAAATGCCAACAGCGACTGCCCAGACAGGTACAAGAGGAGTGTTGTTAACGCATATGTCGACCGTGCTCTCAGCCACAGCTCAGAATGGAAGCAAGTCGACGAAGAACTCTGTAGGGTAAGGCAGGTCCTAGTCAACAACGGCTTCTCCAATGGTTTCGTCGAAGACATCATAAGAAGGAAAGTGAAACGCCATGCAACCTCTGAAGAGACAACTAACACAACACCTATACCCCCTATTAGACTATTTTACAGGAACTTCTTTTCCACAGCTCATAAAACGGAGGAAAGGGTCCTGAAAGATATTGTTAATAGAAACGTTATCCCTACTGACAGAAATCAGAGGATACAACTGACGATTTACTATAAAACCAGAAAAACGGCCAGCCTACTCATGAGAAACTCTCCAGACACAAAACAGAACGCTTTAAAAGAGACTAACGTCGTCTATGCCTTCAAATGCCCTCTTGGGGACTGTAAGCTCCAAAAAACCCTGTATATAGGCAAGACAACAACATCTCTTTCTAGGCGTTTAACGATGCATAAGCAACAGGGCTCCATTAAGGAACATATAATCTCTTCCCACAACCAAACCATCGCCAGAGAAATCCTAGTAAACAACACAGAAATCATCGATAGATACAGCGATAGCAGGCGGCTTGACGTTTGCGAGGCACTACACATCAATAAGTCAACACCAGCAATCAACAGCCAATTAATGCACAACTATATTCTACCCACCTCAAGACTCCGCTCCAATATAGAAGCATCAAGAAATATGGACCAATAGGCTTTCTACAAACACTTCTATTCAATACCCATTGTTTCGTGTTCTGTCTTGTGTTGATGAAATTAATGCCCTATTAATACCAACTCTTGTTCTGTCTTGTGTTGATGAAATTAATACCCTATTAATGCCACCTCTTGTTCTGTCTTGTGTTAATGCCACATCACCCCTTCCACCTCACTCAAATGTAGATATAAAATCGGAGATGCGTAAGTTCTATTCAGTTGTGTATTTGTGAACTAAAGTCTTTGAAAATGTAATAAGTTTTACGAAACGCGCTCGTGTCGCGTCAGACTAGAAATAAAAATGAATTTTGGAGAATTGATTTTTGATTTACCTCCAACAGTGAAAAGAAATGTACGAAAGATTGAGAAAATTAGTGTTAGAATTATTAATCTTACTTTTTCGGTCATATTTAATAATATATATATATATATATATATATATATATATATATATATATATATATATATATATATATATATATATATATATATATATAAAGTTGTGAGGGTACCACCTTTGGTCAAAGTGGGGACCCATAGCCTCAGGGAAGAAAATAAGAAGTTTCCAGAGAAGACCTTGTGGATTCTCACTGAACACATAGATGCATATCATAAGTTGTCGAGTTCCTCCAGCTCCTCAGATGGCGGGCAGGAACCCTGAATGCAGTGTGCAGTTTCCCTCTGTATCACCACGCTGAGGCGCTGGAAAAGGAAGCTGGCAGCTCTAGGGTTTCATAATGTTTCAATTAGCATAGAACCCAGTTCCTTTAAATAAAACTAGTGGCACTTTTACCCCAGGCGCCTAGTGTCTCAGAAGGAATGGGGACAAAATTGTAGTGGTGATCCAGTTCTCTATACTTACGGGATTTGGCTGCTTCCCTTTGGGTGGCAGTGCAACCTGGTTGTTCAACACTGAAATCAATGTAGGTGTTAGCCAGGGTTGATACACACGTGTAGTCCCACACCAACTGCTTGTCATTCTTCCAGGGGTTCACTGTGATACCATCCGGGCGACCAATAAGAGCATCAGAGTTGTGGGGCGTAAGGTAACGGGGCTCTCTCTCAACTGGGCATCCAGCTGTGGTGAGGTTCCTTCTGATGATGTCGTTAACTTCACTGTGCCTCGAGTGCCATCCCCCTGTGCTTTGGCAGAGTAGGCCATGGTGGCCGTATCTGTCGGCCACCACCTCGCCGCAAAAACACTTATATATGGTGTGGATTGGGGCAACAAGGGGGTGGGCCACAGCAATTCAGAAGGCGTGTGGTGTCGGACGCGTGGCAGTTGATGACATTGGGGTTTTTAACATGAAATCTTCTGCATATGGGGCTGCTACTGCTGTTAGGCGAGCAATGTTGTGTTGTGTTGTTGCAGCAACTTGGTCTACAATGGGGCCATTCCAGCTGGATTGCTTGTGGGCTTTTGGGGATGGTGGTTGAGGTGATTGGCCTGCACGAGAGGCCCACTCTGTAGCACAGCGTGTAAAATTGGGATCATGTACACCTGCCAGCTGATGTAAGTAGGCAGGTAGAATTTCCTTCACAAGGTCGTCGGATGCCGATAAGGAGGACAGGAAGACTAGTACGGTGATTTGCGTTGGTGTTCGACCTCCGAGGCCCCGAAGTCTTAGGGAAAGAGAGGCTTGTTTCCACTGTAGGTCATCAAGACAGAGGTTGAGGGCTTTTTCTAACATTGATTTCAGTAACAGGTCATACTCACCTAGATTTTGGCTACTGTAGGATGATGAACACCTCAGAAAGTAGGTTAACCTGGGGATGGAACGACATCTGGTGATGTCCTCATCACCAGATGAAGGATATCCTCAATAATCATCTTGTTTATCTGACATTGATACCACAATGTTACTTTCTTCTCAAGTCAGTATGGTTAGATAACAACTAGTGAAGCAGGATATCATAAATTATAATAATATTTATCGGGCGTAACATGGTGTTGCTGATGCTTTAAGCTTGCATGATACGATAGCGAATAGTGGTGTTCAGAGTATCTGTGAAGGTCATTGTTAACTGATGACGACAACGATGTTCCTCATGCCTCCATCAGCCATTCTCAAATATCATCAGTAACATGTCATTTATGGTTATATTGGTTGAATTGTGATAGCAACAATATTTCTCTTTCCTCGAGCAAGTATTGCCAACATTTTATTCACAAACTTGTATGGCATACGATGCTTATAAAGGTTATATTGGTTAACTGACGATGGCAAGACTGGAGCTATTGGTTCACCCCAGTTAAGTTTCTTCTTATGTACATAATAATAATTAAATTAATAAATAATTATTATTTATTATTATTTAATAATTAAAGTCCCAGTAATGCTCTTCTTATGTACATAATAATAATAATAATAATAATATTTATTAGGGAAAATCACATACATACAAAATGGTATACGAGAAGAATGTTGGATCTCTAGACAGGGCAAGAATATACAGTAGTATGGTTCAAACCACTAATACACTCAGCGTTTCGGGCCTAACAATAGCACCACTGTCGCTCTCGTCACAAGTAATACATTATCAAATAAGAACTGTTCAGATGTCGGATATTTTAATAGTGATCTATTCTTAAAAATTTTAACATGATCTTTCTCTCTTAAATTTAGGGTGGAAAATAATTTTGCATACTATTTAGTCTGTACACTTTACTAGTATATAAAAATGTTCATCTAGAACAGATTATTTCAATATTTACATAAAGTACACGAATCGTGACGGTTTATGTATAATAACAATTGTGGTGTCTGTTGACAGGCAGGACACCCCTTCACGCAGCAGCCTTTTTTGGTCACAACAACACTGTGAAGGTCCTCCTCGACGCTGGAGCAAACATTAACGCTACAGATAACTTTGGTAAGGATGACATTTATGCATCCCAATATTATATAACACTGATGTCATACAACACACCACAATTTTTATGTGTTAAAATGCAATATTTATATTTTATAATTATACCATATGAGAGAATGTCTGTCTGTTCAAAGTTGGGGGCCAAATTTTTCATATAAAAAATATTTTTATAGTAACCTGCCACATTATTCATTAATTTGTAAAAATTGACATAAAATTCCAGCTGTGAATAATTTGCCTTTACTCACATTAAACAGACAATTCTCCCAGAGCGTCAAACGTTTCTCAAGCAAACTGCTGTATACCAGAGTAAGTGTAACTATTGTTTGTTTAGTTCTTCACACCACTGAGCTGCTCCCACTGCCGACTACCCACACATAACACTATTGTAAGACAGAGGGACAGAAAAACATAGAGAGAGACACACAGAAACTCAGAAACAGAAACACAGCTAGAGACAGATAGACAGAGAGAGGCAGAGATAAAGATAGAGGAAGAGAATGAGACAGACAGTAGATAAGGGGATGGATGGATAGACGAAGATGCGGATTAATAAATAGATCAGCCGTAGTAGCCGCCATGAGGGTTCTAACCAATGTGCTGTGAGTTACCAGGCACACGTTCCAGACGACTAGGCCACGACATGGTCAAAACAATTGCAACCTTGGGTACTACTGCACCCTCTAGGACTCCTGAGCCTTCCATTGACGCTGATGCAGGGTGTCAGACACTCCACCACGTGCACTCTGGCTCAGTCATCTTGGAATGTTCTACCTCTGACGCTCTTCCTTTAATACACAGAGAGTAATCACACTCTCGTGATGTATCAATGAGAAAATCTGTAGGAGCCGTGGCGAGGGTTCGAACCTATGTGCCTGGTGTTCCCAGGCCCACACTCTCTGTGTATTGATAAAGAAGTACCCTGAAGATTGAGCCACAGTGCATGGGGGGGGGGGGGGAAATTGAGTGAAGCCATTGGTTTAGGTTCAGTGGAAACCTATAGATGTAGGAGCATCAAAATGCTCTTACATCTGGCAAGGACGTATTCGGCCGCCATTTTAAATTTGGGAGCAATCCTGTGTATAAACTTACCACACAATTAACATTCATTCTTTAACCAAACTAATCTAAAAACTCTATAATTTAAATATCACTAATCCAACGTATCATCCAACACATTCAAGGCCTATCACACCTAAAATGCATACATAGGTGAAGAGTCCCTACATCATCTGTATGTCAACAAATGCCACTCGATCCCGGTCCATCTACCACAGTCATCTGGACCCAGGATCCATCTGGACCCAGGATCCATCTGGACCCAGGATCCATCTGGACCCAGGATCCATCTGGACCCAGGGTCGTAACATCCTCTCACTGTTGACACCCAACACACAGACAATTATATATCTCATCAGAGACAAAGATATCTAGAGACAGAGACTGACATCAGATTAATGGATGAATGGATGGCTGGAAACATGAATAGACAGATAAGTGGATTGATAGATGTATGGATGCATTGATTGCTGGATGTTTAGGTACAATGATATATAGACGAATATATAGATTGATAGTTAAATGAACAGATATTTGGTTGAATTATTGAATACAAAGTTGATTAGGTGCATGGATAGATAGATGAAAAGAAAGCAAGATGTAGATATAGTGAGATAGATGGATAGAAAGCTAGATGAAAAGATTTATGGACAGATGGTTGCATTGATGGATGGATTAATGGCTGCACAGGTGGAGGGAAAGATGGACGGAAAGATGGATAGATGTATATAGATAAATGGACAGAGAGGGCAGATGAATGGATAGATGTATGAATAGATAGATGAATGAGTAGATGGATGTATGAATAGATAGATGAATGAGTAGATGGATGGATGAGTAGATGGATGGATGAGTAGATGGATGGATAGATATTTTCGTATTTTTATTTATTTAGTTATTTTATTTATTTATGTATATATACAAGAGTTCTTACATTCTTCTACACGTCGATAGATGGATAGATGGATGTATAAAGGGAAAGACGGATAGATAGATGTATAGACAAATAGGCAGAGGTGTAGATGTTTGGACAGATGGATAGACGTACAGGTGAACAGAGAGAAAGATAGATAAATGAATATATGGATTGTTATATAGGTAGATTGAAAGATAGATGAATATATATAGATTCTTAAATATATGATGAGTAGATAGTTAGATAGATGGATAGATAGACCGAGATAAATGGATAGATAGACCGAGATAGAGAGATAGAGAGATGGATGCATTGATTATATATATAGATTAATGGTTAAATAATAAGAGAGGTAGGTGGATGGACGGATAGATAAATAGAGAGATAGGTGGAAGGATAGATATATGGTCAAATTGGACAGACAGACCTAGGCATCGCTGGATACCCATCCAGTATAATATATAGCACAAATTCGGTCAAAATTTCCAAGACTAAGAACCAATAAATGTTCAATATTTATAGACATTTTCACCTGAAATATAAACTCAAAATAAGAATCTTATTGAGTCGAGACACATTACATATATTATGTTACGTACTCCAAAGTGTGAGAGAATATCTGTGTGTGTGTGTCTGGCTGTTTGTCTGTTCGTCGTTGGAGGCCACACAGATGGAGCTAGCGTCATCCATATGGGCAGAGGAAATGGTCTGGGGTACAGGATGAACAATGGATGATTTGGGTTGTCAGAATTCAATAGGTAAGAGCATGTCAGGATCACATTCAGACCCCCTCACACATTTTTGTCAATGCACGCCCTCTGTTCAGCTAGATAGTATCAAAACAAACTTTCAGAACAATTGTTTTTTCGTATAGTAATATGTAACTTTTTACACTGATTCCGGTAAAATTAACAAATTACCTGCTGTCAATAAGTTGTTCGTACTCACATAAAACAGACGATTCTTCCACAACTCTAAAAGTTTTGCAGGACACAACCCTTTATGAGAGTAAGGGAACTATACATTTTTAGTATGTCAAATAAGCTCTTCTCGCAGGCGGTAACCCACACATTACACAAAAATATTGTTGATAAGGAAGAGAGAGACAGACAGACAGTGACCGAGAAATACAAAGACAGAGACACATAGTCAGAAACAGGCAGACACAGAGGCAGAGGGAAGAAATAGAGGCTGATAAACAGAGAAAGAGAGAGCTAGAAAAGAGAGACAGAAAGACATAAAAGAGATAGACAGAGAGCAGATATATATATAGATGTATGCATAGAGATGTGGACTGATAGCGTGAAGGATATACTTATGGATAGAGACAGACAGGGGTATGGATAAACAGCTGAATATGATGGATAGATGGATGGGCAGATAAATGGCTTGATAAATACATAAATGAATAGAAAGATGAGATGGTAGCTGGATAAATAGACAGATAGATAGATATATAGATATATAGATAGATAGATAGATAGATAGATAGATAGATAGATAGATAGATAGATAGATAGATAGATAGATAGATAGATAGATAGATAGATAGATAGATATAGATAGATAGATAGATAGATAGATAGATAGATAGATAGATAGATAGATAGATAGATAGATAGATAGATAGATAGATAGATAGATAGATAGGTGGATAAAGAGATGGATAGATAGATACAATGATAAATATACAGATAGATGAATATGCATATATATAAATGACAGAGAGATAAGTAGATGAATAGATATACTCAGCAAACAAAAACCATTTTTGACCGTTTTTAATTGGTCGCAGAAAGGTGACACTAAAACTATTCATATAATGTTGTTTTAATAACGTATAAAATACATTACTTTCTGTCACTCAAATCGTAGACAGCATGATTTGTTGTCCTAGTCAAATTTGCTGTCAAATCGTAGTCAGTTGCAATAGTAAAACTGATGATTTAAAACTTTTCTAATTAAAATTAAGTACAAGTACTTCATATGTGTGTGTGTGTGTACTTACCTAGTTGCACTTACCTAGTTGTGACTGCGGGATTGATCTCTGGCTTTTTGGTCCCGTCTCTCAACTGTCAGTCATCAGATATACAGGTTCCTGAGCCTATTGGGCTCAATCATATCTACACTTGAAACTGTGTATGGAGTCTGCCTCCACAACATCACTTCTTAATGCATTCCATTTGTCAACTACTCAGACAAAAATCTTTCTAATGATTCTATGGCTCATTTAGGCACTCAGTTTCCACCTGTGTCTTATAGTGTGTGTGTGCCCCATGCATTAAATAGTCTATCTTTATCTACCCTATCAATTCATTTGAGAATCTTGTATGTAGAGATCATGTCCCCCATAACTCCTCTACCTTCCAGTGACTTGAGGTTTAATTCCCATAGTCTCTCCTCGTAGCTCATACCCCTCAGTTCGGGTACTAGTTTAGTGACATACTTTTGAAACTTTTCCAATTTAGTCTTATGCTTGAGTAGATATGAACTCCACACTGGAGCCGCAAATTCCTGGATTGGTCTGACATATGTGGTATATAAAGTTCTGTATGGTTCCTCACACAAGATTCTAAAGTCCGTTCTTATATTGGCTAACCTGGCATATGCCACTGATGTTATTCTCTTGATATGGGCTTCAGGAGACAGGTCTGGCGTGATATCAATCCTCAAATCTTTCTCTCTGACTCTTGAAGAATTTTATCTCCCAAATGATACCTTGTGTCTGGTGTCCTGGTCCCTACACCTATCTACATTACATTACATTTGCTTGGGTTAAATTCTAACAACCATTTGTTCGAAAATTCCTTCAGCTTGTCCAGGTCATCTTGAAGCTTCAAGCTGTCCTCCTCTGTCTAAATCCTCCACATAATTTTGGTATCGTCAGCAAACATTGAGAGGAATGATTCTATACCCCAAGGGAGATCATTTACATATATCAGAAACAGGATAGGTCCAAGTACAGAGCCCTGTGGGACTCCACTTGGGACTTCACGCCAATTTGAGGTTTCACCCCTCACTGTAACTCTTTGCTTCCTATTACTTAGGTACTCCCTTATCCACTGGAGTACGGTACCAGTTTCTCCAGCCTGTTTCTCCAGATTATGCATCAACCTCTTATGGGGTACTGTGTCAATGGCTTTCCGACAGTCCAAGTAAATGCAGTCTGCGCATCCATCTCTTTCTTGTTTAATCTTTGGCACCTGATTGTAGAATTTTATTAAGGCTGTAAGGCGATATTTAACTTGCCTGAACCCATTTTTATGGGTTGTCACGGAATCCCTTCTCTCCAGATGTGTTACTAGGTTGTTTATAATAATCTTCTCCATCACCTTGCATAGTATACAAGCTATGGGTGGTAGGCTTTGTGGGTTGGAGGTGTTATTGTAAGAGGGGGTGAAGGTGAGAGAAGGTGGGGGGTGTTATTGTAAGAGGGGGGTGAAGGTGAGAGAAGGTGGGGGGTGTTATTGTAAGAGGGAGTGAGGGTGAGAGAAGGTGGGGGTGTTATTGTAAGAGGGGGGTGAAGGTGAGAGAAGGTGGGGGGTGTTATTGTAAGAGGGGGTGAGGGTGAGAGAAGGTGGGGGGTGTTATTGTAAGAGGGGGTGAGGGTGAGAGAAGGTGGGGGGTGTTATTGTAAGAGGGGGTGGGGGTGAGAGAAGGTGGGGGGTGTTATTGTAAGAGGTGGTGAGGGTGAGAGAAGGTGGGGGGTGTTATTGTAAGAGGGGGTGAGGGTGAGAGAAGGTGGGGGGTGTTATTGTAAGAGGGGGTGAGGGTGAGAGAAGGTGGGGGTGTTATTGTAAGAGGGGGTGAGGGTGAGAGAAGGTGGGGGGTGTTATTGTAAGAGGTGGTGAGGGTGAGAGAAGGTGGGGGGTGTTATTGTAAGTGGGGGTGAGGGTGAGAGAAGGTGGGGGGTGTTATTGTAAGAGGGGGTGGGGGTGAGAGAAGGTGGGGGGTGTTATTGTAAGAGGGGGTGGGGGTGAGAGAAGGTGGGGGGTGTTATTGTAAGAGGGGGTGGGGGTGAGAGAAGGTGGGGGGTGTTATTGTAAGAGGGGGTGAGGGTGAGAGAAGGTTGGGGGTGTTATTGTAAGAGGGGGTGGGGGTGAGAGAAGGTGGGGGGTGTTATTGTAAGAGGGGGTGAGGGTGAGAGAAGGTGGGGGGTGTTATTGTAAGAGGGGGTGGGGGTGAGAGAAGGTGGGGGGTGTTATTGTAAGAGGGGGTGAGGGTGAGAGAAGGTGGGGGGTGTTATTGTAAGAGGGGGTGGGGGTGAGAGAAGGTGGGGGGTGTTATTGTAAGAGGGGGTGGGGGTGAGAGAAGGTGGGGGGTGTTATTGTAAGAGGGGGTGAGGGTGAGAGAAGGTTGGGGGTGTTACCCAGTAAAGGGCATAATGTTGTCACATGTAGGTACCAAAACACTAGTCCCAAATGAGCGCATTGTCTTCTGAGGTTCGTTTCCATATTTTCACTTATATCCACCATAAATAATATATTGCAAGAACACTGTACACGGTATGATTAACTGACTAATTAAGAGGCACTTACCACCAAGTCAACGTCCTAAAGTACAACTAGGTGTTAAGAAGCATTTTTTTTTTTTTTTTTTTTTTTTTTTCTACCACAGACGTGGCCACACATTTACAATGCTAACCAACATATATACATTTTCTTCTGTCCTCCATGGACAGGGTTAGAGAAGTGTTAAACATACAGTTCAAGGGTTTATTGAACACTCAACCACAGAAGGTGATTCGGTGCTTTTAAAATGCTAAGCTAACCTACATACGTAAATACATAGATACACAGATTTACGTATGCCCTACATAAAGTATTAGATGTGTCTTTTACATAGTGTCATTAATGTACATTCACAAAGGTGAAATGTAATTCTGATCAGCTTCCATATATGCTTTATACCCATACATATACATACACACACACACATACATATACATATATACACACACACATGCATTCACATACATTTGTCTCATTTACCCTGACAGGGTGAGGTAGCTGATAAAGAAACTAGTGTGCAATTAAGCACTTAATCACTGAAGGTGATGAAGGTGCTTTTACAAGCTCAGTTTATATAGTTACATCACATACATACATTGTATGATTGATACATTACATCGTCAATTTTGGATACAAGTCCAATATATCATCAAGTGTTCCAGTACTCATATAGTAACTACAGAGTTCAGCATACCTTAGCCCAGGAGGGCGAAAGTCAGTCAGTATTGGACACTCTACAATATAATGTTCAAGAGAGTGCATGTTTTCTCTTTCACAAAGTTGACACATTGTGTACTCGACATTTGGGTTTTGAGAAAGCTGCCAGATACGTCTATATCCCAGGCGTATTCTGGCCACTATAACATCACATTGCCGGGTTCTTGTTCTATTAGTCCCATATGTGAATGTCTCCTCACGATATCTATCATAATATTTAATGCTACAACTTTCAGGTCTTTGAGAATTTGTTAGGTCGGTGAGATTTTCATTAGATATTTGTTTAAGTATTCTCATTTGTCACTGCTAATGAAACACCCATATCAATTTCTACCACTGGTTTTCTGCAGGCTGACTTAGCAAGCATATCAACAGTGTCATGCCTTGAGATGCCAACATGTGATGGTATCCATAGGAATTTAATCTCAAATCTGTTTTCTTTGGCAGCTAAAACATTCATTCGAATATCACTGACTATTTTCTGGGTGTCACTACTATGTGCGTTCAATGCCAGGAGTGCACTCTGCGAGTCACAGTATATAAGTCCACTGCCTTTGTCTTTTAAAAATTCAGTGGCAAGGTATATGCCTGCAAGTTCGGTTTGAGTTGTACTTGCCCAGTCATTGACGCGCTTCATTGCTGTATGTACGAGAGAAGATTGTTCAAATATGTTACATGCACATCCGGTACATCGTCCACCTTCTTCTACAGAGCCGTCGGTATAGCACTGATAAACATCGTTACCCATACTCTGAGTACTTTCAGTGATGCTTTTCAGTGTTAACTGTTTTAACAATGTAGTGTGCACACTATCTTTCTTGGGCGCATTTACAAAATCAACTGATAGATCCCAGTTATCCCATGGAGTAATTGGCTGATTAATCATTAGTCGTGTTGGGTACATATTTAATATTTTGATGGAGTTGGCTACCTTGTAGAACCAATATACATAATCAGATTTCGTTCTTCTTCTATAGACCTCAGGTGAGTGTAGCATATTAGAAAGTTTAGCTTGAAACTTCATGTGTTGTCAAGATCTACTCAATGCCTACACGCCGAAAACTGTGCTAATAGACAAGATTCTCTCACTTATGGTAGGTAATTTTAACTCTGCTCTCATGTTAACTATTTTCGTGGACTTTGGAGCCCCAAGGATGAGACGCATAGCTTCATTTTGCAAGGTTTCAAGAGATTTCAGCTCTTTGTCAGTATACAGTGTGAGATGTAGAGCATTGTAGTCAATCACAGAGCGTATAAATGATACATAAAACATTCTAGCAAGTCTCACGTTAAGCCCATGATTGACACCAACAAGGTACCCGCAAGGGCTTTAATCTCTCCCAAAGTCTCCTCTTGAGAGAAGAAAGGTACCCAGGGTCGTTAATGGGGACACCAAGGTATCTGTAAGACTCGCAGTTCTCAAGTGCTCGCCCATCTATATGATAATTGGGTGGTGGAATACCACATGGAATGAGGGCACGAGTTTTCTGTACAGAGATAAGGAGGCCACATTCCTCAGCTCTAGTAGCAAAAGCGTCGAGCAGAACTTGCATTCTAGGCTCGGTGAGTCTAGTCTAGCCTGTAAACATATATCATCAGCATAACAAATGACAGTGTCTTCATTATTAGTTGGAAGATCTTTAATAAGTTGAACATCAGAACGTTGAACAACAAGGGGCTGAGGACCCCTCCTTGTGGAGTTCCCAGTTCAAAGTGTTTGCTCTCTGTGCTTTTAACACCATTAAACAAAACATATGCTGTTCGATTAGACAAATAGCCCTTTATCCATTTCAGTAATTTTCCTTCTATTCCCAGCTCGGCAAGCTGTTCCAGTATGATTTCTCTGTTTGCTGTATCAAAAGCTGCTGCTAGGTCGATGAAGACTGTTTGAGGGGAAGCTTCAATATGTGCGAAGTACTCAGCAAAACAGTGTTGTGTACTGAGCCCAGGCATAAATCCAAACAGTTGGGGTGACAGGTGCCCCCTGTATACGATACATGAGTCGGTTTAGAACAATACGTTCAAGCACTTTACAAACACACGATGTTAAAGATATGGGTCTATAATTATCTGAGTGTGGTTTGGGGATAGGAACAATGACACTCTTTGTCCAAGCATCAGGTAATACTCCTTCACGTAAACTCATTCTGTACACAACTAATAGTGGATTACCTGGTACGTGTGAGACTAATCTCAGTAGACTGTAAGTAATACCATCCTCACCAGGAGCAGTTGATTTTCCCATCTTTAGTGCATGATTTAATTCCCATTCAGTTACATCATTAAGGTCCGACTCGTCGATAGCTGTACAGGCAAGATTGATGGTTCGTTGTCTGTTGGGGCGTGTGTCATCAAGTTTGTGCTGTATGTTAATTGGGAGTGAGTCGTAGCTCGATGTTAGTGCCCATTGATCAAGGAGGATGTTTGCTTGTTCTAGTGGGCTGTGGTGCAGCGGTTTGGTTGGGCTGCTTCTAGAGATTTTTCGTATCTTTTCCCAAACTTCAACAAGTGTTGTTTGCTCATTTATACTTTGTAGGAACTCTTCCCAATGTTTATTACGTATAACGTTGCTCATGTCTCTCACCTCTCTATTTGCAACTAGTAATGCATGCAAGTCTCCTTGTGCTTTGGTTCGTTTGTACGCATCTCCAAGTTGCTTTACTCGTTCATGTTCTTTAACAAATACGGGGTCAAGGACCCACTTGGGTGGTGGTAGGTGTTGCCCACTTCTGCTAGGCTTACGACCTGTTCTCCAACACACCCATGTGTCATAGTAGGTAGTAATCGTATTAACGAGATCTCTGGAGAAGGCTTGTACATTCGTTATTGTGTAATCTTGATACCATTTTGAAATACAATTAATAAAGTGGTCATGCAAGCCATATGGAATATTCATTTTCTGTCTCTGATGTCTATTAGGTACATCACACTGTACCTCATAGGAAGCAGAAACTGCATAGTGATCACTAACTAAGTGATTTACCAATGAACATTCCATCCTATCTTGCACAAGGTTTCTACCCATTACATAATCAAGTCTGCCTCCCAATAAAAGAGTTTGGGTATCCGTAGTATACACGGTTAATCTGTTGTCATAAACATATTTGATAAATTTGCATCCATTATCGTTGTTAGTACTGTCTCCCAGCGTAATATGTCTAGCATTAAAATCTCCCATGTATATTGTCCCATGATTGTCTAGATCTGGGAACAATGTTACATTGAGTTTCTGGCTTCTGGCATATACGTTGAGGAATGAAAAGTGGCCTGCTGTAGTTTGTACATGAAAGTGATGGTACTGTGTGTGTACATTGTGTGACGTGCTCACAAGAATGTGCGGTAAATAACTTCTGACGTACGTTAATAGGCCTGTGGTGTTACTGTTATCATAGGATGCATACCCTCTGATCTTTGGTGGGGTTTTGTTTATCATATTGGACGTGTAGGGCTCCTGTATGGCAATTATATCTATGTTGTTACAGGTAACATATGCAATTAGGTCATTCAGTCTTTTGTTGATGCTACGAATGTTCCAACTGAGAAACCTAATGGTTCTTGTGTCAACAGCAGCCATCGTCTTGGTGTTGTTCCTCCCTGGGACTGGTGGTCCCCTTGTTGTCCTCGTCCCACTTAAACAATGTGTCAATAAGTGACTGTACTACGTAAAGAGCCACACCAACCTGGCGTTTTGTGTCGTCAGGAACATCTGGTGACATCATCAGATTCTTGATCACTGAGCAACTCGGGATGGTCCGCGAGTGAATGCTCTCTGTAAGTCGTAGGGCATAATTACTGTCACGCAGAATATTATCTTTTTCATTCTCGTACTTGGCTTGAGCGCGTTCCTTAAGGTCATGAATCATTTTAAAATAAGTTGATGCAGATCGACTTCCTTTTCCAGTTAGTGTTTCTGTGTCACTATCACTGCTGTCATCCCTGAGTTGACTGACGACGTCGCTGCCACCGCCTCTGTTGTCGCCGCTGCTGTCGCCGCTTCTGCGGCGACAGCAGCGAAGCATTGACAAGAAGCATTGAAACAAGAAGCATTGTTTATGTCTTGTTTACGTCCCTGTGGGCCCGTTGATGTCCACGCCGCTGCCAGGCATAGATCACTCCAAATTCCTGCTATATATCACCAGTAATCGGCCTTTTGTTCCCCTTAGCCCGGTACAGCTCTAACGCTACACGTTTTGCCTATCTTCTTCACTATTCTGTTCACTATTTGCTTTACTCTTCACTATCACATCTAGTTACGTACTCTCTGACCGAGCGATGGCGGCAACGAGTCTGTCGTGGAACTGATGTCATACAGTGATCTTGACTAATTTGTTCTATCGGACACAATCTATGAAACTGCTATTTTCTAAACAGTGCGTTTCACTTCATAATATCACTACGCAACGAATTTCCTTTGTATCCCTCTGATGTCCCAAATTATGAAGACATTTAGATGAGCGAACTGCACATGTCCACCCTCCCTACACCGGTCTTAGCAACATGCAGCGTGTTTTGGTCTGTGTGTTTTGGTTTTGTGTGTTTGGTCTGTGTGTGTATGTGTGTTTGGTCTGTGTGTGTGTTTGGTCTGTGTGTGTATGTGTGTTTGGTCTGTGTGTGTGTTTGGTCTGTGTGTATGTTTGATCTGTGTGTGTGTTTGGTCTGTGTGTATGTTTGGTCTGTGTGTGTGTTTGGTCTGTGTGTATGTTTGGTCTGTGTGTGTATGTGTGTTTGGTCTGTGTGTGTGTTTGGTCTGTGTGTATGTTTGGTCTGTGTGTATGTTTGATCTGTGTGTGTGTTTGGTCTGTGTGTATGTTTGGTCTGTGTGTATGTTTGATCTGTGTGTGTGTTTGGTCTGTGTGTGTATGTGTGTTTGGTCTGTGTGTGTGTTTGGTCTGTGTGTATGTTTGATCTGTGTGTGTGTTTGGTCTGTGTGTATGTTTGGTCTGTGTGTGTGTTTGGTCTGTGTGTATGTTTGGTCTGTGTGTGTGTTTGGTCTGTGTGTGTGTTTGGTCTGTGTGTGTGTTTGGTCTGTGTGTGTGTTTGGTCTGTGTGTGTGTTTGGTCTGTGTGTGTGTTTGGTCTGTGTGTATGTTTGGTCTGTGTGTGTGTTTGGTCTGTGTGTATGTTTGGTCTGTGTGTGTGTTTGGTCTGTGTGTATGTTTGGTCTGTGTGTGTGTTTGGTCTGTGTGTATGTTTGGTCTGTGTGTGTGTTTGGTCTGTGTGTATGTTTGGTCTGTGTGTGTGTTTGGTCTGTGTGTGTGTGTGTTTGGTCTGTGTGTGTGTTTGGTCTGTGTGTGTGTTTGGTCTGTGTGTGTGTTTGGTCTGTGTGTATGTTTGGTCTGTGTGTGTGTTTGGTCTGTGTGTATGTTTGGTCTGTGTGTGTTTGGTCTGTGTGTGTGTTTGGTCTGTGTGTATGTTTGGTCTGTGTGTGTGTTTGGTCTGTGTGTATGTTTGGTCTGTGTGTGTGTTTGGTCTGTGTGTATGTTTGGTCTGTGTGTGTGTTTGGTCTGTGTGTGTGTTTGGTCTGTGTGTGTGTTTGGTCTGTGTGTGTGTTTGGTCTGTGTGTATGTTTGGTCTGTGTGTGTGTTTGGTCTGTGTGTATGTTTGGTCTGTGTGTGTGTTTGGTCTGTGTGTGTGTTTGGTCTGTGTGTGTGTTTGGTCTGTGTGTATGTTTGGTCTGTGTGTCTGTTTGGTCTGTATGTATGTTTGTTCTGTGTGTGTGTTTAATCTGTGTGGGTGTTTGGTCTGTATGTGTGTGTTTGGTCTGTGTGTGTGTTTGGTCTGTGTGTATGTTTGGTCTGTGTGTGTGTTTGGTCTGTGTGTGTGTTTGGTCTGTATGTGTGTGTTTGGTCTGTGTGTGTGTTTGGTCTGTGTGTGTGTTTGGTCTGTATGTATGTTTGTTCTGTGTGTGTGTTTGGTCTGTGTGTGTGTTTCGTCTGTATGTGTGTGTTTGGTCTGTGTGTGTGTTTGGTCTGTGTGTGTGTTTGGTCTGTGTGTGTGTGTTTGGTCTGTGTGTGTGTTTGGTCTGTGTGTGTGTGTTTGGTCTGTGTGTGTGTGTTTGGTCTGTGTGTGTGTTTGGTCTGTGTGTGTGTTTGGTCTGTATGTATGTTTGGTCTGTGTGTGTGTTTGGTCTGTGTGTGTGTTTTGTCTGTGTGTGTGTGTTTGGTCTGTGTGTGTGTGTTTGGACTGTGTGTGTGTTTGGTCTGTGTGTGTGTTTGGTCTGTATGTATGTTTGGTCTGTGTGTGTGTTTGGTCTGTATGTGTGTGTGTTTGGTCTGTGTGTGTGTGTTTGGTCTGTGTGTGTGTTTGGTCTGTGTGTGTGTGTTTGGTCTGTGTGTGTGTGTTTGGTCTGTGTGTGTGTTTGGTCTGTGTGTGTGTTTGGTCTGTATGTATGTTTGGTCTGTGTGTGTTTGGTCTGTGTGTGTGTTTGGTCTGTGTGTGTGTGTTTGGTCTGTGTGTGTGTGTTTGGACTGTGTGTGTGTGTTTGGTCTGTGTGTGTGTTTGGTCTGTATGTATGTTTGGTCTGTGTGTGTGTTTGGTCTGTATGTGTGTGTTTGGTCTGTGTGTGTGTTTGGTCTGTGTGTGTGTTTGGTCTGTGTGTGTGTTTGGTCTGTGTGTGTGTGTTTGGTCTGTGTGTATGTTTGGTCTGTGTGTGTGTTTGGTCTGTGTGTATGTTTGGTCTGTGTGTGTGTTTGGTCTGTGTGTGTGTTTGGTCTGTGTGTGTGTTTGGTCTGTGTGTATGTTTGGTCTGTGTGTATGTTTGGTCTGTGTGTGTGTGTTTGGTCTGTGTGTGTGTTTGGTCTGTGTGTGTGTTTGGTCTGTGTGTGTGTGTGTTTGGTCTGTGTGTGTGTTTGGTCTGTATGTATGTTTGGTCTGTGTGTGTGTGTTTGGTCTGTGTGTGTGTTTGGTCTGTGTGTGTGTTTGGTCTGTGTGTGTGTTTGGTCTGTGTGTGTGTTTGGTCTGTGTGTATGTTTGGTCTGTGTGTATGTTTGGTCTGTGTGTGTGTGTTTGGTCTGTGTGTGTGTTTGGTCTGTGTGTGTGTGTTTGGTATGTGTGTGTGTGTGTTTGGTCTGTGTATGTGTGTTTGATCTGTGTGTGTGTATTCACCTAGTTGCATTCACTTAGTTGTACTTGCGGGGGTTGAGCTCTGCTTTTCCGGCCCGCCTCTCAACTGTCAGTCAATCAACTGTTACTAACTACTAATTTTTTCTCTTCTACAACACACACACACACACAGGAAGCAGCCCGTAACAGCTGTCTAACTCCCAGGTAACTATTTACTGCTAGGTAACAGGGGTTTCAGGGTGAAAGAAACTCTGCCCCTCTGTTTTCACCGACGGCCGGGATCGAACCTGCACCCTGGGATTACGAGTCCCAAGCGCTATCCATTCAGCCCCAAGGCCCCTGTGAGTACCTACATAGTTGCATACTCCAGGATTGGTGTTTCATATGTGGTATGCATGGTTCTCAACGATTCCCTACTCAGGTTCCTGAAGGCTGTTCTGATGTTAGCCAGCCTCGCATATGCCGCAGATGGAATTCTTTTTATATGGGCTTCAGAGGACATGTTTGGTGAGATATCATCTCCTAGATCTTTCTCTCTGTCCGTTTCAAGAAGTACATCATCTCCTATTCAATACCCTGTGTCTGGCCTCCTGTTTCCACCGCCTAGTTTAATTACCTTACATTTACTCGGGTTGAACTTCAGTAGCAATTTGTTGGACCATTCATTCAGTCTCTCTAGGTAATCTTGTTGCCTCCTACTATCATCCTCTGTTTTAATCATCCTCATAATTTTTGCATCATCAGCAAACAATGAAAGGAACGATTCTATACCATCTGAAAGATCATTTACATATATCAGAAACAGTATAAGTCCAAGGATTGAACTTTGAGGGATTCCACTGGTGACGCCTCGCCAATCTGAGACCTCACCCCTTCACAGTGTCTTATGTTGCTTAGGTACTCCCTTATCCAATGGAGTACCTTCCCTTTCACTCCTGCCTGCCTCTCCAGCTTTTTCACTTGCCTCTTTTGTGGTATTGTGTCAAAGGCTTTCTGACAATCCAAAAATATGCAGTCTGCCCACCCTTCTCTTTCTTGCCAGATTTTGGTTGCCTGATCGTAGATTTAAATTAATCCTGTGAGGCAGGACTTGACATCCCTGAACCCATGTTCATGCTGTGTTACAAAGTTCTTTCGCTCCAGATGTTTCACTAACTTTTTTCGCACAATCTTCTTCATCATCTTGCATGGTATGCAAGTTAGGGACACTGGCCTGTAGTTTAGTGCCTCATGTCTATCCCCTTCTTGTATACACGGACTACATTAGCCATCTTCCAAATTTTTGGTAGTTCCCCTGTTACCAAGGATTTGTTATACACTGTGGAGAGTGGCAGGCACTGTGCTTCTGCTCCTTCCTTTAGTATCCAAGGGGAGATTCCATCTGGGTCTATAGCTTTTGTCGCATCCAAATCTAGTAAAAGATTCCTTACATCCCCACTGGTAATCTCAAACTCTTCGAGGGGTTCCTGGTTAACTATTCCATCTCTTATCTCTGGAACTTCTCCTTGCTCTACTGTGAAGATCTCCTGGAATTTATTATTCAGTTCCTCGCACACTTCCTTACCGTGGTAGTGAATCTGTCTGCCCCTATCCTCAATTTTATTACCTGATCCTTTACTGTTGCTTTTTCTCCCGATATGGCTGCGCAACAATTTAGGTTGAGCCTTTGTCTTGCTTGCAATGTCATTTTTGTATTGCCCTTTTGCCTCTCTTCTCAATGTGACATATTCATTCCTGGCACTCTGGTATCTTTCTCTGCTCTCAAGTACCCTGTTATTCTTATAGTTACTCCACGCCCATTTACTTTGCTGCTTAGCTAGCCTACATCTCTGATTAGACCATAAGTTACTCATGTACATTGCGTTGTTTTCCTTTTGGACCAGGACAAACTTGTCGGCTGCCCCCTTACACTCCTGCGTAACGTAATCCATCATGTCTTGGGCCGTCTTTCCCCTAAGCTCTGTTTCCCATGCTATATCTGTTATGATTTTTCTGAACTCCTCATAGTTTTTCTTTCGGAATGCCAGCCTTTTGTTTTCAGTTCCAGTTTCCCTTCTCGAGTTCAATAACCCTTCTTCAGGCAGATACTCAAGGTCAGTACACTTTGGTCGCTCATTTCTACCAGGGCCTCGAAACCGATTTTTCTTATGTTAGAGTCGTTCAGAGTGAAGACTAGGTCGAATCTCGCTGGTTCATCGTTTCCTCTCATCCTTGTGGGTTCCCTGACATGCTGGCTTAAAAGGTTTCTTGTCGCCACCTCCAATAGTTTGGCTCTCCACGTATCCTCACCTCCATGCGGTTCCTTGTTCTCCCAGTCAATTCTTCCGTGATTGAAGTCCCTCATGATGAGCAGATACGATCTATTTCTACAGGTAACAGAGGCTGCCCTCTCAATTATAGTGTTAACTGCCATGTTGTTCTTGTCATACTCTTACTTGGGTCTTCTATCATTAGGTGGGAGATTATATATCACTGCTACTACTACTCTTGGTCCTCCCATTGTCATGGTGCCTGTTATATACTCTCTGAATCCCTCGCATCCCTAGAAAACCATCGCCTTGAAACTAAACTCCTTTCTCATTAGTAGGGCCACTCTGCCTCCTACCCTTCCTTCCCTCTCTTTCCTTATTTCAGTGTAATCCTGGGGAAACACCGCATTCGTCATGATTCCTGAGAGTTTTGTTTCTATGAGTATGATTACATCTGTGGATCACTTCTTGTGCTCTTTCCAGTAGTTTACTTGCCTTGCTTGTAATCCCATCTATGTTCGAGTACATCACCTTGAAACTGACTCTCTTCTGTCCTTCCTCAGATTCTGTTGACTCCCATTAAGCAGGGAAACAGGGAGGGTCCGGGGTGTGAGGGCCTAGAAAGCAGGACCTGCGGGATCTGGGGTGGGCGGGGTCTGGAGGATCTGGATAGGGAGGGTGGAGGAGTATGAAAGATTTCAGGGGGTCAGGAGGAAAAAGAGGGCTGGGGGGGGGGAGTGCGAGGATTTGGGGGAGGGTGCGAAGGGGGAGACATGTGGGAGTCCCATCATTTTCGCATCTTCTTTATGTGCTAAAAACGACATTTCATTGTTAAGGGCACGTTTTAAATTACGTTTAATATACGTCTTTTGAGAATTTGAAAAGACGAGAGAAAGAGAAAGAGAGAGAGAGAGAGAGAGAGAGAGAGAGAGAGAGAGAGAGAGAGAGAGAGAGAGAGAGAGAGAGAGAGAGAGAGAGAGAGAGAGAGAGAGAGAGAGAGAGAGAGAGAGAGAGAGAGAGAGAGAGAGAGAGAGAGAGGGGGGGGGAGAGAGTGATAGATAGAGAGAGAGAGAGAGAGAGAGAGAGAGAGAGAGAGAGAGAGAGAGAGAGAGAGAGAGAGAGAGAGAGAGAGAGAGAGAGAGAGAGAGAGAGAGAGAGAGAGAAGAGAGGAGAGAGAGAGAGAGAGAGAGAGAGAGAGAGAGAGAGAGAGAGAGAGAGAGAGAGAGAGAGAGAGAGAGAGAGAGAGAGAGAGAGAGAGAGAGAGAGAGAGAGAGACAGACAGACAGAGACAGAGACAGAGACAGAGAGAGAGAAAGGCAGAGGTAGAGACAGAGAGGCAGTGGCATCTGGGCAGAGGCATGTGGGCAGAGGCAGACGGTCAGAGGCTGTGGGGGAATTCACTCCAACATATAATATCATTAAGAAATTCATTAGGACCATAAAAAATGTTATGGGCTCGGTGACCAGTGATCTATGGATCTTTAATAATAAACATGTTAATTAATTCAAATTTAATTTCGAGAAGTGGACTGTAAAACTTCTATTTAAAGTAGAGCAATTGCCTTTACATATCTCTTGGGGGGAGGGGGGGTAAATTCTTTAATGTTAGTCTACGTATAATATAGAATCACATAGAATCCTGTACGCGTCTGGCGACACGTGATTCTACAGGCTGACTTACGGTTCCCTTGTAGCTAGCTCCATGCTGAAATATTAATAACAAGTAATTTCTACTTGAGTGTATATATTTATACATTTATTCAGGAAATAAGAGTGGATTAGGCATAAGAATTACACTCACGGGAGTTATTAGGCTTACATGTAACGTAACGACAAGGCACCAACGTAGATATAGAATAATGGCCAAAATAGATAATCAATGGTACTCAGCCTTGCCGGATGCTGTGTCCGTAATATGTTGAAGCTGCCTAATTCATCTCAAGCCATTTAATGCACGTTTGCTCCTCAATTTCCTCGATAATAAGGATCAGCTTCAGGGCACCAAACTGTAATGGCGTCTCTTTCTGACAAGTCTCCTCGCTAGTGCCGCGCGCCATCTAGCGCCGGATGTTGGAAACTTGTGTAATAATTCGCAATAATCTAATTTCCGAATGGATGGAAACATTACTGACGTTATTTTGCGTCACATTAACGTACTTTAGGTAACAGCATATTGTTTCTCGCTGTGCAAATCATTTAACCTAACTGACGTTAGATGGAAAATATATATTCGTAATAGAATTTGAGTTTGTTTACTTTGTTTACTGGATCAGATGACCGCAACTGTATGAAACTATTTCCAATAAACGGCTATAGATTTTACTAAACAGAAATGAATCAATTGCCAATCTAAATCCCTTAATAAATTCTACAAGACTAAACATGTTTTAATTCGATTTATAAATATGTGGAATTTATTCTCCCGAGCTGCATAGCTGAGTCAATCGCCGCCATGAATTCTAGGACAAATCTGGTGTTACTACGAGTCAGTTTATTAGAATTTAATATAGCTACACTACTGGTTAGTAGTATTAGTAAATTATAATTCTTAGTACAAAAAATACTTCCTATCGAACTAGGGGTTAGTATTTGGGTGTTGGAAATTTCCAACAGAGGCAGAGGGGCAGAGGAAGAGCGGCAGAGGCAGAGGGGCATAAGAGTAGAGACAGCAGGGCAGAGGCAGCGGGGTAGAGACAGTGGGGTAGAGGTAGAGTGGCACAGGCAGAGTGGTAGAGGCAGAGTGGTAGAGGTAGAGGAAGAAGGGCCGAGACAGAGGGGTCGGGACAGAGGGGCCGAGGCAGAGAGGCAAAGGCAGAGGAGCAGCGATAGAGGGGTAAAGGGGCCAAAACAGAGAGGCAGAGGGGCCAAAGCAGAGGGGCAAAGAGGCCAAGGCAGAGACAGTTGGGACAAGGCAGAGGGGACAAGGAAAAGGGGACGAGAAAGACAGGCAAAGATAGAGGGGCAGGGGCAGAGGCAAAGGGGCAGAGGCAGAGGGGCAGATGCAGAAGGACAGAGGCAGAGGGGCCGAGGCAGTGGGTCAGAGGGGCAGAGGCGAGGGTCAGGGGGGCAGAGGCAGAGGAGCAGAGGAAGCGGGGAAGAGACAGAGGGTCAGAGGCAGAGGGTCATAGGGGCAGAGGCAGAGGGGCAGCGGGGCAGAGGCAGAGGGGCAGAGGCAGAGGGTCAGTGGGGCAGAGGGGCAGAGGCAGAGGGTCAGAGGGGCAGAGGGGCAGAGGCAGAGAGGCACAGGCTAAGGGTCAGAGGGGTAAAGGCAGAGGGTCAGAGGCAGAAGGGCAGAGGCAGAAGAGCAAAGACAGAGGGGCCGAGGCAGAGGGGCAGAGGCATAGGGGAAGAAGCAGAGGGGCAGAGGCAGTGGGGCAGAGGCAGAGGGTCAGAGGGTCAGAGGCAGAGGGTCAGAGGCAGAGGGGCAGGGGGAGAGGCAGAGGGTCAGAGGGGCAGAGGCCGAGGGGCAGAGGCAGAGGGACAGAGGCAGAGGGGCCGAGGTAGAGGGGCCGAGGCAGTGGGTCAGAGGGGCAGAGGCGAGGGTCAGGGGGGCAGAGGCAGAGGAGCAGAGGCAGCGGGGAAGAGACAGAGGATCAGAGGGGCAGCGGGGCAGAGGCAGAGGGGCAGAGGCAGAGGGGCAGAGGCAGAGGGTCAGAGGCAGAGGGGAAGAAGCAGGGGGGCAGAGGCAGAAGGTCAGAGGCAGAAGGGCAGTGGCAGAGGGGCAGAGGCAGAGGGGCAGAGGCAGAGTGTCAGTGGCAGAGGGGCAGAGGCAGAGGGGCAGAGGCAGAGGGTCAGAGGCAGAGGGTCAGAAGGCAGAGGGGCTGGGGCAGATGCAGAGGGTCAGATGCAGAGGGTCAGAGGCAGAGGGTCAGAGGGGCAGAGGTAGAGGGTCAGAGGCAGAGGGGCAGAGGCAGAGGGGCAGAGGCAGAGGGTCAGGGGCAGTGGTCAGAGGGGCAGAGGCAGAGGGTCAGGGGGGCAGAGGCAGAGGAGCAGAGGCAGCGGGGAAGAGACAGAGGGTCAGAGGCAGAGGGTCAGAGGGGCAGAGGCAGAGGGGCAGAAGCAGAGGGTCAGGGGGGCAGTGGCACAGGGGCAGAGACAGCGGGGCAGAGACAGAGGGTCAGAGGCAGAGGGTCAGAGGGGCAGAGGCAGAGGGGCAGAGGCAGAGAAGCAGAGGCAGAGGGTCAGAGGCAGAGGCAGAGGGTCAGAGGGGCAGAGGCAGAGGGGAAGAGGGGCAGAGGCAGAGGGGCACAGGCAGAGGGGCAGAGGCAGAGGGTCAGAGGGGCAAAGGCAGAGGGTCAGAGGCAGACGGGCAGAGGCAGAAGAGCAAAGACAGAGGGGCAGAGGCAGAGGGGCAGAGGCAGAGGGGCTGAGGCAGAGGGGCAGGGGCAGAGAGTCAGAGGCAGAGGGTCAGAGGCAGAGAGGAAGAAGCAGAGGGGCAGAGGCAGAGGGTCAGAGGCAGAGGGGCAGAGGCAGAGGGCAGAGGCAGAGGGGCAGAGACAGAGGGGCAGAGGCAGAGGGGCAGAGGCACAGGGGCTGAGGCAGAGGGTCAGAGGCAGAGGGTCACTGGCAGAGGGGCAGAGGCAGTGGGGCAGAGGCAGAGGGGCAGAGGCAGAGGCAGAGGGGCAGAGGCAGAGGGGAAGAAGCAGAGGGGCAGAGGCAGAGGGTCAGGGGCAGAGGGGCAGAGGCACAGGGGCAGAGGCAGAGGGTCAGAGGCAGAGGGGCAGAGGCAGAGGGGCAGAGGGGCAGGGGCAGAGGCAGAGGGGAAGAAGCAGAGGGGCAGAGGCAGAGGGGCAGGGGCAGAGGGGCAGAGGCAGAGGGGCAGAGGCAGAGGGGCAGAGGCAGAGGGTCAGGGGCAGAGGGGCAGAGGCAGGGGGGCAGAGGCAGGGGGGCAGAGGCAGAGGGTCAGAGGCAGAGGGGCAGAGGCAGAGGGGAAGAAGCAGAGGCGCAGAGGCAGAGGGTCAGTGGGGCAGTGGCAGAGGGGCAGAGGGGGCAGAGGCAGAGGGGCAGAGGCAGAGGGGCCGAGGCAGCGGGGCAGAGACAGAGGGTCAGAGGCAGAGGGTCAGAGGGGCAGAGGCAGAGGGGCAGAGAGGCAGAGGCAGAGGGGCAGAGGGGCAGAGGGGTCAGAGTGGCAGAGGCAGAGGCAGAGGGGCAGAGGCAGAGGGGCAGAGGGTCAGCGGCAGAGGAGCAGAGGCAGAGGGGCAGAGGCAGAGGGTCAGCGGCAGAGGGGCAGAGGCACAGGGCCAGAGGGTCAGAGGGTCAGATGCAGAGGGTCAGAGGCAGAGGGGCAGATGCAGAGGGGCAAAGACAGAGGGGCAGAGGCAGAGGGCAGAGGCAGAGGGGCTGAGGCAGAGGGGCAGAGGCAGAGGGTCAGGGGCAGAGAGTCAGAGGCAGAGGGTCAGGGGCAGAGGGGAAGAAGTAGAGGGGCACAGGCAGAGGGTCAGAGGGGCAAAGGCAGAGGGTCAGCGGCAGAGGGGCAGAGGCAGATGGTCAGAGGGGGCAGAGGCAGAGGGTCAGAGGCAGAGTGGCAGAGGCAGAGGGGCAGAGGCAGAGGGGCAGAGGGTCAGAGGCAGAGGGTCAGAGGCAGAGGGGCAGAGGCAGAGGGGCAGAGGCAGAGGGGCAGACACAGAGGGACAGAGGCAGAGGGGCAGAGGCAGAGGGGGCTGAGACAGAGGGGCAGAGGCAGAGGGTCAGAAGCAGAGGGTCAGTGGCAGAGGGGGTCAGAGCAGAGGGTCAGCGGCAGAGGGGCAGAGGCAGAGGGGCAGGGGCAGAGGGGCAGAGGCAGTAGGGCAGAGGCAGAGGGGCAGAGGCAGAGGGGAAGAAGCAGAGGGGCAGAGGCACAGGCAGAGGGGGCAAGGAAAAGGGGACGAGAAAGACAGGCAAAGATAGCGGAGCATAGGCAGAGGGGCAGAGGCAGAGGGGCAGAGGCAGAGGGTCAGAGACAGAGGGTCAGAGGCAGAGGGGCAGAGGCAGAGGGGCAGAGACAGAGGGGCAGAGGCAGAGGGGCAGAGGCAGAGGGGCTGAGGCAGAGGGGCAGAGGCAGAGGGTCAGAGGCAGAGGGTCAGTGGCAGAGGGTCAGATCAGAGGGCCAGAGGCAGAGGGGCAGACGCAGAGGGGCAGAGGCAGAGGGGCAGAGGCAGAGGGGAAGAAGCAGAGGGGCAGAGGCAGTTGGGACGAGGCAGAGGGGATAAGGAAAAGGGGACGAGAAAGTCAGGCAAAGATAGAGGGGCATAGGCAGAGGGGCAGAGGCAGAGGGTCAGAGGGGCTGAGGCAGAGGGGCAGAGGCAGAGGGCAGAGGCAGAGGGACAGAGGCAGAGGGGCCGAGGCAGTGGGTCAGAGGGGCAGAGGCAGAGGGGCAGAGGGGCAGAGGCAGAGAGGCAGAGGCTAAGGGTCAGAGGGGCAAAGGCAGAGGGTCAGAGGCAGAAGGGTAGAGGCAGAAGAGCAAAGACAGAGGGGCAGAGGCAGAGGGGCTGAGGCAGAGGGGCAGAGGCAGAGGGGCAGAGGCAGAGAGTCAGAGGGTCAGAGGCAGAGGGGAAGAAGCAGAGGGGCAGAGGCAGAGGGTCAGAGGCAGAGGGGCAGTGGCAGAGGGGCAGTGGCAGAGGGTCAGAGGGGCAGAGGCAGAGAAGCAGAGGCAGCGGGGAAGAGACAGAGGGTCAGGGGCAGAGGCAGAGGGGCAGAGGGGCAGAGGCAGCGGGGCAGAGGCAGAGGGGAAGAAGCAGAGGGGCAGGGGCAGAGGGGCAGAGGCAGAGGGGCAGAGGGTCATAGCAGAGGGTCAGAGGCAGAGGGGCAGAGGCAGAGGGGCAGAGACAGAGGGGCAGAGGCAGAGGGGCAGAGGCAGAGGGGCAGGGGCAGAGGGGCAGAGGCAGAAGGGCAGAGGCAGAGGGGCAGAGGCAGAGGGGAAGAAGCAGAGGGGCAGAGGCAGTTGGGACGAGGCAGAGGGGACAAGGAAAAGGGGACGAGAAAGACAGGCAAAGATAGAGGGGCATAGGCAGAGGGGCAGAGGCAGAGGGTCAGAGGGGCCGAGGCAGAGGGGCAGAGGCAGCGGGGCAGAGGCAGAGGGACAGAGGCAGAGGTTCCGAGGCAGTGGGTCAGAGGGGCAGAGGCGAGGGTCAGGGGGGCAGAGGCAGAGGAGCAGAGGCAGCGGGGAAGAGACAGAGGGTCAGAGGCAGAGGGTCAGAGGGGCAGAGGCAGAGGGGCAGCGGGGCAGAGGCAGAGGGGCAGTGGCAGAGGGGCAGAGGCAGAGGGACAGAGGGGGCAGAGGCAGAGGGGCAGTGGCAGAGGGGCAGAGGCAGAGGGTCAGAGGGGCAGAGGCAGAGGGTCAGAGGGAGAGGGGCAGAGGCAGACGGGCAGAGGCAGAGGGTCAGCGGGGCAGAGGCAGAGGGTCAGAGGGAGAGGGGCAGAGGCAAACGGGCAGAGGCAGAGGGTCAGAGGGTCAGAGGCAGAGGGTCAGAGGCAGAGGGTCAGAGGCAGAGGGTCAGAGGGGCAGAGGCAGAGGGTCAGAGGCAGAGGGGCAGAGGCAGAGGGTCAGGGGCAGTGGGTCAGAGGGCAGAGGCAGAGGGTTAGGGGGGCAGAGGCAGAGGTGCAGCGGGGAAGAGACAGAGGGTCAGAGGCAGAGGGTCAGAGGGGCAGCGGCAGAGGGGCAGAGGCAGAGGGTCAGAGGGGCAGAGTCAGAGGGGCAGAGGGGCAGAGGCAGAGAAGCAGAGGCAGAGGGTCAGAGGCAGAGGGGCAGAGGCAGAGGGGCAGAGGCAGAGGGTCAGGGGCAGAGGGTCAGAGGGGCAGAGGCAGAGGGGCAGAGGGGTAGAGGCAGAGGGGCACAGGCAGAGGGGCAGAGGCAGAGGGCCAGAGGGGCAAAGGCAGAGGGTCAGAGGCAGAAGGGCAGAGGCAGAAGAGCAAAGACAGAGGGGCAGAGGCAGAGGGGCAGAGGCAGAGGGGCTGAGGCAGAGGGGCAGAGGCAGAGGGGCAGAGGCAGAGGGGCAATGACAGAGGGGCAGAGGTAGAGGGGAAGAAGCAGAGGGGCAGAGGCAGAGGGTCAGAGGGGCAAAGGCAGTGGGTCAGAGGCAGAGGGGCAGAGGCAGAGGGGCAGAGGCAGAGGGGCAGAAGCAGTGGGGCAGAGACAGAGGGGCAGCGGCAGAGGGGCAGATGCAGAGGGCTGAGGCAGAGGGGCAGAGGCAGAGGGTCAGAGGCAGAGGGGCAGAGGCAGAGGCAGAGGGGCAGAGGCAGAGGGGAAGAAGCAGAGGGGCAGAGGCAGAGGGTCAGGGGTAGAGGGGCAGAGGCAGAGGGGCAGAGGCAGAGGGTCAGAGGCAAAGGGGCAGAGGCAGAGGGGAAGAAGCAGAGGGGCAGAGGCAGTTGGGACGAGGCAGAGGGGACAAGGAAAAGGGGACGAGAAAGTCAGGCAAAGATAGAGGGGCATAGGCAGAGGGGCAGAGGCAGAGGGTCAGAGGGGCAGAGGCAGAGGGGCAGAGGCAGAGGGGCAGAGGCAGAGGGACAGAGGCAGAGGGGCCGAGGCAGTGGGTCAGAGGGGCAGAGGCGAGGGTCAGGGGGGCAGAGGCAGAGGAGCAGAGGCAGCGGGGAAGAGACAGAGTGTCAGAGGCAGAGGGTCAGAGGGGCAGAGGCAGAAGGGCAGCGGGGCAGAGGGGCAGAGGCAGAGGGGCAGAGGCAGAGGGGCAGAGGCAGAGGGTCAGAGGGGCAGAGGCAGAGGGTCAGAGCCAGAGGGGCAGAGGCAGAGGGGCAGAGGCAGAGGGTCAGAGGCAGAGGGTCAGAGGGGCAGGGGCAGAGGGGCAGTGGGGCAGAGGCAGAGAGGCAAAGGCTAAGGGTCAGAGGGGCAAAGGCAGAGGGACAGAGGCAAAAGGGCAGAGGCAGAAGAGCAAAGACAGAGGGGCAGAGGCAGAGGGGCAGAGGCAGAGGGGCTGAGGCAGAGGGGCAGGGGCCGAGGGGGAGAGGGAGAGAGTCAGAGGGTCAGAGGCAGAGACAGAGGGGCAGAGGCAGAGGGGCAGAGACAGAGGGGCACAGGCAGAGGGGCTGAGGCAGAGGGCCAGAGGCAGAGGGGCAGAGGCAGAGGCAGAGGGGCAGAGGCAGAGGGGAAGAAGCAGAGGGGCAGAGGCAGAGGGTCAGGGGCAGAGGGTCAGAGGCAGAGGGGCAGAGGCAGAGGGTCAGGGTCAGAGGGTCAGAGGCAGAGGGGCAGAGGCAGAGGGGCAGGGGCAGAGGGGCAGAGGCAGAGGGGCAGAGGGTCATAGCAGAGGGTCAGAGGCAGAGGGGCAGAGGCAGAGGGGCAGAGACAGAGGGGCAGAGGCAGAGGGGCAGAGGCAGAGGGGCAGGGGCAGAGGGGCAGAGGCAGAAGGGCAGAGGCAGAGGGGCAGAGGCAGAGGGGAAGAAGCAGAGGGGCAGAGGCAGTTGGGACGAGGCAGAGAGGACAAGGAAAAGGGGACGAGAAAGACAGGCAAAGATAGAGGGGCATAGGCAGAGGGGCAGAGGCAGAGGGTCAGAGGGGCCGAGGCAGAGGGGCAGAGGCAGCGGGGCAGAGGCAGAGGGACAGAGGCAGAGGTTCCGAGGCAGTGGGTCAGAGGGGCAGAGGCGAGGGTCAGGGGGGCAGAGGCAGAGGAGCAGAGGCAGCGGGGAAGAGACAGAGGGTCAGAGGCAGAGGGTCAGAGGGGCAGAGGCAGAGGGGCAGCGGGGCAGAGGCAGAGGGGCAGAGGCAGAGGGGCAGAGGCAGAGGGACAGAGGGGGCAGAGGCAGAGGGGTAGTGGCAGAGGGGCAGAGGCAGAGGGTCAGAGGGGCAGAGGCAGAGGGTCAGAGGGAGAGGGGCAGAGGCAGACGGGCAGAGGCAGAGGGTCAGAGGGGCAGAGGCAGAGGGTCAGAGGGAGAGGGGCAGAGGCAAACGGGCAGAGGCAGAGGGTCAGAGGGGCAAAGGCAGAGGGTCAGAGGCAGAGGGGCAGAGGCAGAGGGGCAGAGGCAGAGGGGCAGAGGGGCAGAGGCAGAGGGTCAGAGGCAGAGGGGCAGAGGCAGAGGGTCAGAGGGTCAGAGGCAGAGGGTCAGAGGCAGAGGGGCAGAGGCAGAGGGGCAGAGACAGAGGGGCAGAGGCAGAGGGGCTGAGGCAGAGGGGCAGAGGCAGAGGGGCAGAGGCAGAGAGTCAGAGGCAGAGGGTCAGAGGCAGAGGGGAAGAAGCAGAGGGGCAGAGGCAGAGGGTCAGAGGGGCAAAGGCAGAGGGTCAGAGGCAGAGGGGCAGAGGCAGAGGGGCAGAGGCAGAGGGTCAGAGGCAGAGGGTCAGTGGGGCAGAAGCATAGGGGCAGAGGGGCAGAGGCAGAGAGGCAGAGGCTAAGGGTCAGAGGGGCAAACGCAGAGGGTCAGAGGCAGAAGGGCAGAGGCAGAAGAGCAAAGACAGAGGGGGCAGAGGCAGAGTGGCAGAGGCAGAGGGGCTGAGGCAGAGGGGCAGAGGCAGAGGGGCAGAGGCAGAGAGTCAGAGGGTCAGAGGCAGAGGGGCAGAGGCAGAGGGGCAGAGACAGAGGGGCAGAGGCAGAGGGGCTGAGGCAGAGGGGCAGAGGCAGAGGGGCAGAGGCAGAGGGGCAGAGGCAGAGGGGCAGAGGCAGAGGGTCAGAGGCAGAGGGTCAGCGGGGCAGAGGGTCAGTGGGCAGAGGCAGAGAGTCAGAGGCAGAGGGGCAGAGGCAGCGGGGCAGAGACAGAAGGTCAGAGGATCAGAGGCAGAGGGTCAGAGGCAGAGGGGCAGAGGCAGAGGGGCAAAGACAGAGGGGCAGCGGCAGAGGGGCAGAGGCAGAGGGGCTGAGCAGAGGGGCAGAGGCAGAGGGTCAGAGGCAGAGAGTCAGAGGCAGAGGGTCAGAGGCAGAGGGGAAGAAGCAGAGGGGCAGAGGCAGAGGGTCAGAGGGGCAAAGGCAGAGGGTCAGAGGCAGAGGGGCAGAGGCAGAGGGGCAGAGGCAGAGGGTCAGAGGGGCAGAGGCAGAGGGTCAGAGGCAGAGGCAGAGGGTCAGAGGGTCAGAGGCAGAGGGTCAGAGGCAGAGGGGCAGAGGCAGAGGGGACAGAGACAGAGGGGCAGAGGCAGAGGGTCAGAGGGGCCGAGGCAGAGGGGCAGAGGCAGCGGGGCAGAGGCAGAGGGACAGAGGCAGAGGTTCCGAGGCAGTGGGTCAGAGGGGCAGAGGCGAGGGTCAGGGGGGCAGAGGCAGAGGAGCAGAGGCAGCGGGGAAGGGACAGAGGGTCAGAGGCAGAGGGTCAGAGGGGCAGAGGCAGAGGGGCAGCGGGGCAGAGGCAGAGGGGCAGAGGCAGAGGGGCAGAGGCAGAGGGACAGAGGGGGCAGAGGCAGAGAGGTAGTGGCAGAGGGGCAGAGGCAGAGGGTCAGAGGGGCAGAGGCAGAGGGTCAGAGGGAGAAGGGCAGAGGCAGACGGGCAGAGGCAGAGGGTCAGAGGGGCAGAGGCAGAGGGTCAGAGGGAGAGGGGCAGAGGCAAACGGGCAGAGGCAGAGAGTCAGAGGGGGCAAAGGCAGAGGGTCAGAGGCAGAGGGGCAGAGGCAGAGGGGCAGAGGCAGAGGGGCAGAGGCAGAGGGTCAGAGGCAGAGGGGCAGAGGCAGAGGGTCAGAGGGTCAGAGGCAGAGGGTCAGAGGCAGAGGGGTAGAGGCAGAGGGGCAGAGACAGAGGGGCAGAGGCAGAGGGGCTGAGGCAGCGGGGCAGAGGCAGAGGGGCAGAGGCAGAGAGTCAGAGGCAGAGGGTCAGAGGCAGAGGGGAAGAAGCAGAGGGGCAGAGGCAGAGGGTCAGAGGGGCAAAGGCAGAGGGTCAGAGGCAGAGGGGCAGAGGCAGAGGGTCAGAGGCAGAGGGTCAGAGGCAGAGGGTCAGTGGGGCAGAGGCATAGGGGCAGAGGGGCAGAGGCAGAGAGGCAGAGGCTAAGGGTCAGAGGGGCAAACGCAGAGGGTCAGAGGCAGAAGGGCAGAGGCAGAAGAGCAAAGACAGAGGGGGCAGAGGCAGAGGGGAAGAAGCAGAGGGGCAGAGGCAGAGGGTCAGAGGGGCAAAGGCAGAGGGTCAGAGGCAGAGGGGCAGAGGCAGAGGGGCAGAGGCAGAGGGTCAGAGGGGCAGAGGCAGAGGGTCAGAGGCAGAGGGGCAGAGGCAGAGGGGCAGAGGCAGAGGGTCAGAGGGTCAGCTGGTCAGAGGCAGAGGGTCAGAGGCAGAGGGGCAGAGGGGCAGAGGCAGAGGGGCAGAGGGGCAGAGACAGAGGGGCAGAGGCAGAGGGTCAGAGGCAGAGGGTCAGAGGCAGAGGGTCAGAGGCAGAGGGGCAGAGGCAGAGGGGCCAGGGAAGTGGGGCAGAGGCTGAGGGGCAGAGGCAGAGGGGCAGAGGCAGAGGGGCAGAGGTAGCGGGGAAGAAGCAGAGGAGCAGAGGCAGAGGGTCAGAGGCAGAGGATCAGAGGCAGAGGGTCAGAGGCAGAGGGTCAGTGGCAGAGGGTCAGAGGCAGAGAGGCAGAGGCAGAGGGGCAGAGGCAGTGGGGCAGAGGCAGAGGGGCAGAGGCAGAGGGGCAGCGGCAGAGGGGCAGAGGCAGAGGGGGCCGAGGCAGTAGGGCAGAGGCAGAGGGGCAGGGGCAGAGGGGCAGAGGGGCAGAGGCAGAGGGGCAGAGGCAGAGGGGCAGAGGCAAAGGGGCAGGGGCAGAGGGGCACAGGCAGAGGGGCAGAGGCAGAGAGGCAGAGGCAGAGGGGCAGAGGCAGAGGGTCAGAGGGCAGAGGCAGAGGGTCAGAGGCAGAGGGGCAGAGGCAGAGGGGCAGATACAGAGGGTCAGAGGCAGAGGATCAGGGGGCAGAGGCAGAGGGGAAGGGGGCAGAGGCAGAGGGGCAGGGGCAGAGGGGCAGAGGCAGCGGGGTCAGAGGGGCAGAGGCAGAGGGGCAGAGGCAGCGGGGCAGAGGCAGAGGGTCAGAGGGGCAGAGGCAGAGGGTCAGAGGCAGAGGGGCAGAGGCTGCGGGGCAGAGGCAGAGGGTCAGAGGGGCAAAGGCAGAGGGTCAGAGGCAGAGGGGCAGAGGCAGAGGGGCAGAGGCAGAGGGTCAGAGGGGCAGAGGCAGAGGGACAGAGGCAGAGGGGCAGAGGCAGGGGGGCAGAGGTAGGGGGTCAGAGGCAGAGGGGCAGAGGCAGAGGGGCAGAGGCAGAGGGGCAAAGACAGAGGGGCAGAGGCAGAGGGGCAGAGGCAGAGGGGCTGAGCAGAGGGCAGAGGCAGAGGGTCAGATGCAGAGAGTCAGAGGCAGAGGGTCAAAGGCAGAGGGGCAGGGGCAGAGGGGCAGAGGGGCAGAGGGGCAGAGGCAGAAGGGCTGAGCAGAGGGGCAGAGGCAGAGGGTCAGAGGCAGAGAGTCAGAGGCAGAGGGTCAGAGGCAGAGGGGCAAAGGCAGAGGGTCAGAGGCAGAGGGGCAGAGGCAGAGGGGCAGAGGCAGAGGGGGGCCGAGGTAGAAGGGCAGAGGCAGCAGGGGCAGGGGCAGAGGGGCAGAGGCAGAGGGGCAGAGGCAGAGAGGCAGAGGCAGAAGGGCAGAGGCAGAGGGGCACAGGCAGAGGGGCTGAGGCAGAGGGGCAGAGGCAGAGGGGCAGGGGCAGAGGGGGCCGAGGCAGAGGGGCAGCAGCAGTGGGGCAGAGGCAGAGGGGCAGACGCAGAGGGGGGCCGAGGCTGAGTGGCCGAGGCAGACTGGCCGAGGCAGAGGGGCAGAAACAGTGGGGCAGAGGGAGAGGCGGCAGAGGCAGAGGGGCAGAGGCAGAGGGGCAGAGCAGAAGGTCAGAGGGGCAGAGGCAGAGGGTCAGAGGCAGAGGGGCAGAGGTAGAGGGGCAGAGGCAGAGGGTCAGAGGCAGAGGGGCAGAGGCCGAGGGGCAAAGACAGAGGGGCAGAGGCAGAGGGGCAGAGGCAGGGGGCTGAGCAGAGGGGCAGAGGCAGAGGGTCAGATGCAGAGAGTCAGAGGCAGAGGGTCAGAGGCAGAGGGGAAGAAGCAGAGGGGCAGAGGCAGAGGGTCAGAGGGGCAAAGGCAGAGGGTCAGGGGCAAAGGGCAGAGGCAGAGGGGCAGAGGCAGAGGGGGGCCGAGGCAGAAGGGCAGAGGCAGCAGAGGCAGGGGCAGAGGGGCAGGGGCAGAGGGGCAGAAGCAGAGAGGCAGAGGCAGAAGGGCAGAGGCAGAGGGGCACAGGCAGGGTGGCTGAGGCAGAGGGGCAGAGGCAGAGGGGCAGGGGCAGAGGGGGCCGAGGCAGAGGGGCAGCAGCAGTGGGGCAGAGGCAGAGGGGCAGACGCAGAGGGGGGCCGAGGCTGAGTGGCCGAGGCAGACTGGCCGAGGCAGAGGGGCAGAAACAGTGGGGGAGAGGCAGTGGCGGCAGAGGCAAAGGGGCAGAGGCAGAGGGGCAGAGGCAGAAGGTCAGAGGGGCAGAGGCAGAGGGTCAGAGGCAGAGGGGCAGAGGTAGAGGGGCAGAGGCAGAGGGTCAGAGGCAGAGGGGAAGAAGCAGAGGGGCAGAGGCAGAGGGGCAGAGACAGAGGGGCAGAGGCAGAGGGGCAGAGGCAGAGGGGCTGAGGCAGAGGGTCAGAGGCAGAGGGTCAGAGGCAGAGGGTCAGAGGCAGAGGGTTAGAGGCAGAGGGGCAGAGACAGAGGGGCAGAGGCAGAGGGGCAGAGGCAGAGGGGCTGAGGCAGAGGGTCAGAGGCAGAGGGGCAGGGGCAGAGGGGAAGAAGCAGAGGGTCAGGGGCAGAGGGGCAGAGGCAGCGGGGCAGAGGCAGAGGGTCAGAGGCAGAGGGTCAGAGGCAGAGGGTCAGAGGCAGAGGGTCAGCGGCAGAGGATCAGGGGCAGAGGGGCAGAGGCAGAGAGGCAGAGGCAGAGGGGCAGAGGCAGAGGGGCAGGGGCAGAGGGGCAGAGGCAGAGGGGCAGAGGCCGAGGGGCAGAGGCAGAGGGGGCCGAGGCAGAAGGGCAGAGGCAGAGGGGCAGGGGCAAAGGGGCAGGGGCAGAGGGGCAGGGGCAGAGAGGCAGAGGCAGAAGGGCAGAGGCAGAGGGGCACAGGCAGGGGGGCTGAGGCAGAGGGGCAGAGGCAGAGGGGCAGGGGCAGAGGGGGCCGAGGCAGAGGGGCAGCAGCAGTGGGGCAGAGGCAGAGGGGCAGACGCAGAGGGGGGCCGAGGCTGAGTGGCCGAGGCAGACTGGCCGAGGCAGAGGGGCAGAAACAGTGGGGGAGAGGCAGAGGCGGCAGAGGCAAAGGGGCAGAGGCAGAGGGGCAGAGGCAGAAGGTCAGAGGGGCAGAGGCAGAGGGTCAGAGGCAGAGGGGCAGAGGTAGAGGGGCAGAGGCAGAGGGTCAGAGGCAGAGGGGAAGAAGCAGAGGGGCAGAGGCAGAGGGGCAGAGACAGAGGGGCAGAGGGAGAGGGGCAGAGGCAGAGGGGCTGAGGCAGCGGGTCAGAGGCAGAGGGTCAGAGGCAGAGGGTCAGAGGCAGAGGGTTAGAGGCAGAGGGGCAGAGACAGAGGGGCAGAGGCAGAGGGGCAGAGGCAGAGGGGCTGAGGCAGAGGGTCAGAGGCAGAGGGGCAGGGGCAGAGGGGAAGAAGCAGAGGGTCAGGGGCAGAGGGGCAGAGGCAGCGGGGCAGAGGCAGAGGGTCAGAGGCAGAGGGTCAGAGGCAGAGGGTCAGAGGCAGAGGGTCAGCGGCAGAGGGTCAGGGGCAGAGGGGCAGAGGCAGAGGGGCAGAGGCAGAGGGGCAGAGGCAGAGGGGCAGAGGCAGAGGGGCAGAGGCAGAGGGGCAGAGGCCGAGGGGCAGAGGCAGAGGGGGCTGAGGCAGAAGGGCAGAGGCAGAGGGGCAGGGGCAGGGGCAGAGGGGCAGAGGCAGAGGGGCAGGGGCAGAGGGGCAGAGGCAGAGGGGCAGGGGCAGCGGGGCAGAGGGGCAGAGGCAGAGGGGCAGCGGCAGAGGGGCAGAGGCAGAGAGTCAG
>NC_091210.1:10407477-10434365 GCF_040958095.1 Procambarus clarkii | reverse complement strand
TAATCATACAGTCCAATCATTATTTCAAGTGATTATCCTTTTAACAATTATCCATAGACACTGGTTCTCTAGTGTTATTCTAATGATCACTTTTGTTAGTTTTCCCTCTTTTCTCAAAAGTGGGTGGTCCTTCGTTTATTAAATCAAATATGTAAATAATTGAATAATTGAGTCAAGCCCCAGATATCCAACAGATGCACACGCACATGTGTGTGTTTACTAGTTGTGTGTTTACTAGTTGTGTTTTTACAGGGGTTGAGCTCTGCTCTTTCGGCCCGCCTCTCAACTGTCAATCAACTGTTTACTAACTACTATTTATTTATTTATTTTTTTTTTCCCACACCACACACACACACCCCCCAGGAAGCAGCCCGTGACAGCTGACTAACTCCCAGGTACCTATTTACTGCTAGGTAACAGGGGCATTCAGGGTGAGAGAAACTTTGCCCATTTGTTTCTGCCTCGTGCGGGAATCGAACCCGCGCCACAGAATTACGAATCCTGCGCGCTATCCACCAGGCTACGAGGCCCCACAGTGTGTGTGTGCACATGAGTACTTACCTAGTTGTACTTATCTAGTTATGCTTGCGAGGATTGAGCTCTGGCTCTTTGGTCCTGCCTCTGAACTGTCAATCAACTAATGTACAGGTTCCTTAGCCTACTGGGCTCAAGCAAATCTACACTTCAAGCTTTGTATGAATTCAGCCTCCACCACATAATTAACTCATGCATTTTATTTGTCTACTACTCTGACACCGAAATTCTTTTTCTAATGTCATTATGGCACATTTGGGCACTCAATTTCCATCTGTGTCCCCTAGTGCGTGTGACCCCTTGTGGTAAATAGTCTGACTTTATCTACCCAATCAATTCCTCTGAGAATCTAGAATGTGCTGATCATGTCCCTCCTAACTCTTCTATCTTCCAGCGAAGTGAGGTTTAATTCCGTAGTCTCTCCTCGTAGCTAATACTCCTCAGTTCGGGTACTAGTCTTGTGGCAAACCTTTGAACCTTTTCAAGTTTAGTCTTATGCTTGACTCGATTTGGACTCCATGCTGGAGCCACATACTCCAGGATTGGTCTGACATATGTGGTATACAAAGTTCTGAAAGATTCCTTACACAAGTTTCTAAAGGTCGTTCTTATGCTAGCCAGCCTTGCACATGCTGCTGATGTTAACCTCTTGATATGGACTTCAGGGGATAAGTCTGGTGTGAAATCAACCCTCAGGTCGCTCTCTCTCTCTCTCTGACTCTAGAAATATTTCATCTCCCAAATGATACCTTGTATCTGGTCTCCTGTTCCCTACACCTATCTTCATTACATTACATTTGCTTGAATTAAACTTTAACAACCATTTGTTCGACCACTCCTGCAGGTTGTTCAAGTGTGCTTGAAGCCTCAAGCTGTCCTTCTCTGTCTTAATCCTTCTCATAATTTTGGCGTCGTCAGCAAACATTGAGAGGAATGAGTCTATATCCTCTGGGGGATCATTTACGTATATCAGAAACAAGATAGGTCCGAGTATAAAGCCCTATGGGACTCCACTGGCGACTTCACTCCAATCTGAGGTCTCACCTTTCACTGTAACTCTCTGCTTACTATTGCTTACGTACTCCCTTAGCCACTGGAGCACCCTACCAAGGGTACCAAGGGTTCTGTACTTGCACCGCTGCTTTTCCTTATTCTCATATCAGATATAGACAAAAATACAAGTCACAGCTTCGTATCATCCTTTGCAGATGACACAAAAATCAGTATGAAAATTACCTCGGCTGAGGACATTGAAAAACTTCAAGCTGATATTAATAAAGTTTTCGACTGGGCATCAGAAAATAACATGATGTTTAACAGTGATAAATTCCAGGTACTCAGGTACGGTAAGTAAGTAAGTAATTATCAAAAGAAGGCACCAAACCGGGAAGGCTATGTAGCACCATCAAATACGCAAAATAATCAGAGGGCGCTAAATATCACCAAGATGCCAATACGAGAACAAAAACGCATAAGGCGAACGATATCAAAAGTATCCGAGTCACCAAGAATTCTATCGAGGGACAGGTGACCGCGAGGGGCGGTCGGAAAGCAAGACACATGCTCGTCCTGGAAGTCAGGACATTCAAGAAGGACATGCACGACCGTAAGAGGGACAATGCAACTAGGACAATAAGGAGCAGGGCGGTGCTCCATCAAGTGACCATGGGTTAAGCGAGTATGGCCAATACGCAACCTCGCCAGAGCTGTTTCCCACCGCCGGTTACGGTGGAAGGAGACTGCCACGAGGAAACACAACATTTAAGAGTACGTAGCTTGTTACCAGTAACAGACAACCAAGAAGCCTGCCAACGGGTAAGGACTGAGGAATGGATAACCGGGTAAAAGTCGGAATACGGAATGCCCTTACGAGAGATGGGACAAGAGCGGACAGCTTCCTTGGCGGCAGCATCAGCACGCTCATTTAAAGACACACCAATATGGCTGGGAACCCAACAAAACTCAACCGACTTAAATTTACTGTGAACGAGAAACAGCCAATGCTGGATCTCGACAACCACTGGATGAACCGGATTAAAGGACCCGAGAGCCATGAGGGCACTACGAGAGTCAACAACAACCACAAAGGAAGACTGACAACGAGAAAGCAGGAGACGAAGAGCATAGAGAATAGCATAAAGTTCCGCTGTAAAGATGCTAGTCTCCGGAGGCAAGCGACACATATAAGTGCGATCAGGAAAAACAACAGAGTAGCCAACACCGTCCGCTGACTTAGACCCATCGGTGAAGACAGAAACGGAGCGGGAGTGAGAAAAAAGTGCTCGAGGAAAAGGCGTTTTAGAACCGTAGGAGGGGTAAAAGCTTTAGTGATACGGGTCAAGGATGTACAAAACCGCGGAAGAGGGACCCTCCATGGGGGCAAAGAAGGAACAACACGAGGAGAAACATCAGAAATACGAACGGAAAGAGAATCCTGCAGGCGAGATAACCGGACAGAAAGAGGGAGGTGGTGAAGAGGAACAGGAACTGCAGGAGGGGTAAAAGTTAAAGCACGACAGAGGCGAGAGGAAGGATGTTGCAAGGACCGCGCAAGATAGCGAAGACAGTAGCGATCACGGCGGTCCTGGAGAGACAGGAAGCCAGTGTCAACATGCAAGCTAAGGACGGGTGTCGAACGAAAGGCACCAGAACTGAGGCGCAACCCAGTATGGTTCAAAGCATCAAGACGGCGAAGAGTAGAAGGAGAAGCAGACGAGTAAGCAGGGCAACCATAATCGAGCTTAGACAGGACGAGAGAGGAATGTAAAGCAAGGAGAGTGCGCCTATCTGCCCCCCAAGAAGTATGGGACAAGACCCGAAGGAGGGTAAGGGCCTTAGAGCACTCAACACGGAGGTAAGAGATATGGGGAGACCAAGACAAACGAGTGTCAAGGAATAACCCCAAAAGCTTCGCGGAATCTTTGTATTCAAGGGGACGACCATAAAGTGACAAAGAGGGACGAAGAACAACCCGTTTCCGCGTAAAGGTCATGGCACAAGTCTTAGAAGTAGAGAACTTGAAGCCATGATCAGTGGCCCAAGACGACACGGCATCAATTGCAAGTTGAAGCCGGCGTTGAAGGAGAGGCGAATCATCACCCTGACAACAAAGGGTAAGATCATCGACATAGAGAGCGGAGAAGACACCAGAAGGAAGAGAGGAAAGAAGACCATTGAGGGCAACCAGAAAAAGAGTAGTGCTCAGAACACTACCCTGGGGCACACCTTCGTATTGCTGAAAAGAGGGAGAGAGAGCGGTACCAAGGCACACCCGAAAGGAACGACGAGAGAGGAAGCCGCGGAGAAAGAGAGGGAGATGACCACGAAGGCCAAAAGAATGAAGTTGAGATAGGATATGATAACGCCAAGTGGTGTCGTAAGCCTTTTCCAGGTCAAAAAGGACGGCAACAACGGAGGTCTTCGCAGCAAAAGCAGTACGAATATAGACCTCCAAGTTCACCAGGACATCTGTCGTGCTGCGGCACTTGCGGAAACCAAATTGAGAAGGGGAGAGGAGGTGATGGTGTTCCAGGAACCACATCAGACGAACGTTAACCATACATTCAAAGAGTTTGCAGACACAACTTGTGAGAGCAATAGGGCGAAAGTCCTTAGGGGAAGTACCCAGAGACCCCGGTTTGCGAACAGGGAGGACAACGGCATCGAGCCAGTCCTCAGGGACTGACGACGACTCCCAGATCCGATTATACAGGCTCAGTAAATACTGAGACGTGCTCGGAGGGAGATGGCGAAGCATCTCATAATGAATACCATCGGAGCCCGCCGCCGTAGAACCTCAGAGGGCCAGGGCAGAACGAAGTTCAGAGAGAGAGAAGGGATCATTATAGGGAAGCTGAAGATGAGTGCAGAAATCTAAAGGACGAGACTCAAGGACAGGTTTACGAAGAAGGAAAGATTGGGGAAGATGAAGACCAGAGCTAACAGATGAAAAGTGGGAACCCAGTTCGGAAGCGACCTGCAACGGGTCCGCCACAAGAGTATCATGGAGGTGAAGGACCGGTGAAACATCGGGAACGAACTTACCAGCTATCTTGCGGATACGCTTCCAGATCTGGGCCAGAGGGGTTTCGGACGTAATTGTTGAGACATAAGATGCCCAACATTCACGTTTAGCCGTACGGATGGCCCTACGGGCCACCGCACTCGCTTTCCGAAAGAAAAGAAAAGAATCGGTCGTCTGCCTACGGCGGTGCCTCTTCCAGGCAGCACGCTTACAGCGGACAGCCCGAGCACAGTCCGCATTCCACCAGGGAACGCACTTCCGTGGACCCCGAGAGGAAGAGCGAGGAATAGAGCGGAGGGCAGCGTTGAAGGTGTCATGAAAAAGGAGGAGAGCGCGAGAGAGAGGCATAAGGGAGAGGTCAGAGAGCAGCACTGAGGGTAAATAGGGTCCAGTCTGCCTTAGCAAACTGCCACCTAGGGAAAGAGAGGGAAGGGCGAAAATAGAAAAAGGAAACAAGGATGGGGAAATGATCACTTCCATGGAGGTCATCAAGAACCTGCCATGTGAAATCTAAGTAAAGAGAAGAAGAGCAGAGAGAAAGATCAAGACAAGAAAGGGTGCGAGTCCGAGAGTCCAAATGAGTGGGCTCACCAGAATTCAGAAGAGACAGGGAAGAAGAGAGGAGAAACGGCTCAAGGAGGCGACCCCGGGTATTCGTCAGAACGTCACCCCAAAGAGAATGACGACAATTGAAGTCACCCAGCAGGAGCACAGGCTCCGGCAAGGAGTCTAGGAGGTGTTTCAAATCAGGAAGAGAGAGCGGGACACTCGGGGGAGATAAATGGAACAAACTGTGTACCATTTCCCCACAAAGATACGAGCAGCAGAACAATGGAGAGGCGAAGGAAAAAGCAAAGGAACAAAGGGAACATCGGCACGAATCAAGAGAGCAGAAGAATTAGAAACCCCAGCAATGGCTGGGGGGGGGGGAGAGAAGAAATTGCCACGAAAACGACCAGGACGAGCACCAAGCATTGGCTCCTGGAGACAGACACAAAGGGGCGAAAACCGCGAAATCAGAAGTTGGAGTTCGAGGAAATTGGCGTAATAACCTCGAACGTTCCATTGAAGAATGGACAACGACGAGAAGAGAAAGGACAAAAACAGAGAACAAGGAAGAAACAAAGGCGACAGAGCAACAGAGCACGTTAAAGAATATCAGGGTCGGGATCAGGGTCAGCAAAGTCAGGGTTAGGGGGCATGGGTAAACTGAGCAAAGACGGAGGGAAGGAAACGGGAGAACAGATCAGAGGCGGGCGGGCAGGGTCCGGAGGAGGAGGAGGAGGAGGAGGACAACGGAGAGGAGCAGTCAAGGACAGCAGCAGGAAGAGGGGTAGAAAGAGGGGAGCGCACCCCAGCAAGAGCAGCAACCGAAAGGGAAGCAGGGGCCAAAGAAACCTCCATAGCAGGAACAGGGGGCGCAAGCACTGAAACGGGAGGGGAAGGAGCAACAGAGCCAGAAGGAGGAGCTGAGGAAGAAAGCGAAGCCTTCTTACCCGCCGGGGAAGAGGAAGGAGAGGAGCCAGGCTTACGCTTCTGACTTAAAGAGACCGGTGTCCCAGCAACTACGTACCGGGCAACGGATTCCAGTGTTTCAACAGGAGAAGCCGAACGAGAGCACACACGACGGCCGATAGGAGAGCGATGGACATCCGCCCGCACCGACAGGCGGTGGGGAGAGCCGATAGATGGAGGAAGAGGATGGGAAGGAGGATCGGAGGGGGACGAGGAAGAAGACACAGAAGACACGACAGACCGGGTAGAAGGAAGGGGAACCCCAGACAGAGGACCAGGAGGAGGATCCTTCGGGAGAGAACCCAAAGGGACAGAGGAGGGGGCAGTGGGCGCATCAGGGTCCAAGGCCCGGAAACGGTTGTGAGTCTGAGGAAGGCGGGAAGGACGAGGAGAGGAAGAGCGCAACACGCGAGCATAAGAGATATTAGCATAAGGCGGGAGCCGGCGAACCTGGCGCCTCGCCTCAGGAAAAGATAAACGCTCCCGGTGCTTCAAGATGAGGACGGCTGCTTCAAGCTTGCAATGGACACACGCACGGGAGAAGGTAGGATGGGCCTCACCGCAGTTGAGGCAACGAGCCTGAGGAGAAGCGCACTCCGACTTAGAGTGACCTTCGCCACCACACAAAGGACAGAGAGAGACAGTCCCGGAGCAGCGGAGGGCACCATGCCCAAACCTCCAGCACTTGTTGCAGAGCCGAGGAGAAGGAATGTACTCCTGGACAGAGCACCTGGCACCAGCAAGAATGACAGAGGGTGGAAGGGTCCTACCATCAAAGGTAATCTTCACAACCCGTAGGGGTTGACGGCGACTACCACGAGGGGGACGAGTAAACGTGTCCACCTGGAGAATAGAATGGCCCTGGGCAGCGAGGATATGTCGAATATCGTCGTGGCAGTCGCGCAGGTCCCGAACACCGGTCGCAACATGGGGCAGGAGCAAAATAGTGCCAACACTGGCATTCAACTGAGCGTTCTTCGAGACCCGAACGGGGGTCTCGCCAAGGCAGGACAAGGCAGCCAAGCGGGAAGCAGCATCCTGAGAAGGAGCAGCAACGACACGCGTACCGAGACGAGTGGGGTTGAAAGTAATGGAGGCATCCACGGAATCAATGAGATGTCGATGGAGGGAGAAATCGTCAGGAGGCGCAGAATCAAGAGGGAGGAGATCAAAATATTTGGCCCACGAAGCAGGACCAAACAAGGCTTGATAGGTAGCAGAACTGGAAGGAATCGAGCGAGGGCGGCCGTGAAGAGGACGGCGGTGAGAACCCCCAGAGAGAGAGGGGTTAAAAGGCGCAGTAGTCACAACGAAAGACTTAGCCACACCAGGGGACGAAGTGGTCACCACCGGGGGCTGGAGGCTCGACCCAACCACAGAGGAGGGAGGGGAGCTGGGGGAAGAAGTCAGGACGGTCAAAGGAGGAGCAAGGTCGTTGCCCAACGCAGCGGGAGCTACAGAGCCTGGTCTTCCAATACAGGCCGACTCTGGGGCTTGGTCGCCCACCCCACGAGCTTGAGAGGGTACAACGGAAACATTCAACGACATAGAGACGAAAAGTGACAAATTCACCCACGAATGTGCCCCCATACCCACCATGGAGCCACAATTACAGGCAGGACACCCAACAGGAAGCTATCGCCGATCATGCCGGGGCCCCCTAGGGGTGCGTCGTGAGTATACGCCCTACAAACGCCACCTTAAGAACCGTCAGTCCGTCAAAACCGGGCATCAAACCGAACCGGGCATCAAATAGAAGAACTACAAAGAAAGAATCCAAAACAAGCAAAAGGTCGGCAGGAAACGACAGGCAGATAGGAGAAGAGGGGGGAGAAAAACGAAACATAAGGAAAAGGAAAAGTGATCCGGCACAATTGGAGAAGACAGCAGCAGGAGTGCAAGGCCAGAAAAGGACAGAGGACTGCCCAACGGAGCATCACACTCCGGCAGCCGTCCACCAAGCCCCCTCACAACGCCAACGGGCCGGATGGGGAGGGGGTCAGGTACGGTAAAAATGAGGACCTTAAACATGATACAGAGTACAAAACACAATCAAATGTACCCATAGTAGGAAAACAGCATGTAAAGGATTTGGGAATAATAATGTCTGACGACGTAACGTTTAAGGAGCATAACCAAGCAAATATTGAAAGCCAGAAAAATGATAGGATGGATTACGAGAACTTTCAAATCCAGGGATCCCATCACAATGGTTGTACTCTTCAAGTCACTTGTGTTGTCCCGTCTTGAGTACTGCTCAGTACTCACTTCCCCCTTCAGAGCAGGAGAGATTGCTGAAATAGAGGGAATACAGAGAACATATACGGCACGCATAGACGCAATAAAGCACCTAAATTATTGGGATCGTCTCAAAGCCCTCCAAATGTACTCACTAGAAAGAAGACGAGAGAGATATCAAATAATATACACCTGGAAGATACTGGAGGGCCAAGTACCAAATCTACACAGTAAAATAACAACGTACTGGAGTGAACGACATGGAAGAAAATGTAGAATAGAACCAGTGAAGAGCAGAGGTGCCATAGGCACAATCAGAGAACACTGTATAAACATCAGAGGTCCGCGGTTGTTCAACGTCCTCCCAGCAAGCATAAGAAATATTGCCGGAACAACCGTGGACATTTTCAAGAGGAAACTAGATTTATTCCTCCAAGGAGTGCCGGACCAACCGGGCTGTGGTGGGTATGTGGGCCTGCGGGCCGCTTCAAGCAACAGCCTAGTGGACCAAGCTCTCACAAGTCAAGCCTGGCCTCGGGCCGGGCTTGGGGTGTCGAAGAACTCCCAGAACCCCATCAACCAGGTATCAACCAGGTACCAGTTACTCCTGCCTGTTTCTCCAGCTTATGCATCAGCATTTTTTGGGGTACTGTGTCAAAGGCTTTCCGACTGTCCAGAAAAATGCAGTCCACCCATCCTTCTCTTTCTTGCTTAATCTTTGTCACCTTTATTTTATTATGCCTGTAAGGCAAGATTTACCCTCCCAGAACCCATGTTGATGGGTTGTCACGAAGTCCCTTCTCTCCAGATGTGTTACTAGGTTTTTTCTCACAATCTTCTCCATCACCTTGCATGGTATACAAGTCAAGAACACTGGCCTGTAGTTCAGTGCTTCTTGTCTGTCACATTATTTGTATATTGGGACTTCATTAGCCGTCTTCCATATTTCTGGTAGGTCTCCCTTCTCCAGTGACCTACTATACACTATGGAGAGTGGCAAGCAAAGGGCTCCTGCACAGTCTTTCAATACCCATGGTAAGATTCCGTCTGAGCCAATTGCCTTTCCACGTTCAGATCCAACAGATGCCTCTTGACCTCATCTTTTGTAATTTCGAACCCTTCCAAGGCCGCCTGGTTTAATGCCATCTCTTCTTGTTCTATTGTGAAGACCACCTGGAACCTCTTGTTGAGTTTCTCACACACCTCTTTGTCATTCTCTGTGTACCTGTCCTCACCCGATCTAAGTTTCATCCCTTGTTTCTTAACTGTTGTTTTCCTCCTGATGTGACTGAGGAGTAGCTTTTGTTCGGTCTTGGCTTTATTAGCTATATCATTTTCATACTTCTTCTTATTTTCTCTTCTCACACTAACATACTCGTTCCTGGTTCTATGGTATGTCTCTGCTTTCTGGTGTTCTGTTACTTTGGAAGTTCCTCCTCGTCCTTTTGTTCAGTTCCTTTGCTTCCATACATGCCCTGTTAAACCACGGATTCTTCTTTTGCTTCTCGGTTTTTTCCTGTCGGGCCGGGATAAACATTTTTACTGCCTCCTGACTCTTTTGGGTAACACAGACCATCATGTCTTGTAGTGACTTAGTTGTGAGTTCTGTGTCCCAAGGCATATCCCTTAGGAAACTTCTCATCTCCTCATATTTTCTCTTTCGGTACTCCAGCACTTTGTTTCCCAGTTCTTTTTTTATGGAGATAATTCCTAGCTTAACCAGGTATTCAAAGATCTATACACTGTGATCTCTCATTCTCAAGGGGGCTTCCAACTTAACTTCCCTTATATCCGACTCATTAAGGGTAAATATGAGATCAAGCATAGCTGGTTCATCGTCTCCTCTCATTCTTGTCGGTCCCTTGATGTGCTGCCTTAGAAAGTTTCTTGTTACCACGGTCAGCAGCAGAGCTCTCCATGTGTCTGGTCCTCCATGTGGATATCTGTTTTCCCAATCTATCTTCCCTGGGTTGAAGTCTCCCATAATTAGTATTCTGGATTCGTTCCTGCTAGCTACAGAAGCTACTATCTATTATGTTAATGGTGGCCATGTTGTTTCTATCATATTCCTGCCTGGTGGGGGTGGTGGTTATTTATGACTACTACTATAATTTTTTGTCCACCAATTGCTATGGTACCGGTTATGTATTCACTGAAATCTTCACAGCCCTTGATAACCATCTCCTCAAAACTCCAGTCTTTTCTTATTCGCAGAGCTACATCATCTCCTCCTCTTCCTTCTCTCTCTTTCCTCACTACATAGTAGTCCTGTGGAAACACTCCATCTGTTATGGTTTTCGTTAGCTTTGTTTCTGTAAGTGCTATTATGTCTGGATTTTCTTCTAGTGCCCACTCTCCAAGTTCACTTGTTTTATTTGTAATCCTATCAATGTTAGTATACATTGCCTTGAAGCTCACTTTCTTCTGTTCATTCTCTTATCCCCCTTTTTGGTGAGCGTTCTGCTGATTGAGGAAGCTGTTCCCTGGGGTGTGAAGATCTGTGAGGTGGTTAACAGGGTCTCAGAGGATTTTAGGGTGGGGGTGAGGGATCAAAGGAAGGGGGACTGGTAGGGTATTAGGTAACGAGGTAGGGGTAATTGGAGGATATGGGGAGAGGGTGGAGGAGGGATAGGGAGGGTATGGGATGGAGGGGGAGGGGTGAATGGGGGTAGGTTGGACAAGGTGTGAATGGGGGTAGGTTGGACAAGGTGTGAATGGGTGAGTAGTGACCTGGTCAAAATGGGGGGGGGGGAGGGAGGGCTGTGTGAGCATTTGAGAGGGGGCAGGTAGACTGAGGGGGTAGGGAGGGTTTCTATGCAGAGGAAGGTGGTTGTGTTGCCCTCCCCTGTGGTTTTGGTGGGATGCAGGTTGTGGGCTCCCCTCTTGTCTCTGGAAGTGTTGTGTTGGGGGCTGTGCTTTCCTGGTTTACTCCTCTCACCCTGTGCTTCCTCCTTGCCTCTGCTGCCCTGCCTCTCTCCTCCTTCGTCCTGTCTCTATAGAGCAATACTTTCTTGTATTCCTCCACATACTGCAGATAACTCTTCCTTTTTAGAATAACCTCCTTCGTCATCTTGTTTGCAAACACTATCTTCACCAGGTGGTTTGTGTCCTTGTTGTGCCAGCCCAACCTGAAAACCTTCTCTATGTTTTGTTCAGCCTATTCCATCTTTAATCCCTTCAGTATCCCATTTACTGCCACTCTGTCTTTGCTATTCCATTCTTGCCTATTGGATCCTTCCTGTTTTTTGATGCCTACAGCTACCACTGACCTTTCTTTCCAGCAGCTGACTGGTGCACCATGCTGCTTCCTGTGAGGTAGCTGCTTGCATGGCTATCTCCCTCACTGTGTCCATTGCTTTTGAGCTCTTTCACGGTATTTCTGCAAATGTTTAAGATACAGAAGCATTTCCTTCCAATGCAGCATATCCACCTTCCCTTTGGATGATAATATGATGCTCAGCCTCATTATTTTTCTCTGTGAGGGATTTGATCTCCTCCCTTGTTGCTGTCAGCTAACTTTGCAGGTTGTTAATGGTATTCTTCATTTCATGCATCTCCCTCTTGAATTCCTCTAAAACTTGGGCTAACATTTCCTTCATTTGGTCACTTTGGCTGTTCCCTGTGTCCCTGGTGTGTCCTTTTGCCATTTTGTCCCTCTCCCTGATATGTTTTGATAGGGTTAGGCAGGGGGAGGGAGAGATAGGAAGGGAGAGAAAGAGAGAGAGAGAGGAAGAAGAGAGAGAGAGAGAGAGAGAGAGAGAGAGAGAGGAGAGAGAGAGAGAGAGAGAGAGAGAGAGAGGAAGAGAGAGAGAGAGAGAGAGAGAAAGAGAGAGAGAGAGCTAGGTAGATAGAGGGGGCAAGAGAGAGAAGAAGGGTAAGATAGGGAAGGGTGAGAGGAAGGGAGCGGGTACGAGAGAGGGGGGGGGGAAGGGCGAGAGAAGGGTCGAGGGAGGGCGAGAAAGGGATCGAGGTAGGGCGAGAGAGGGATCGAGGGTGGGCGAGAGAGGGATCGAGGAAGGGCGAGAAAGGGATCGAGGGAGGGCGAGAGAGAGAGGGAGGGATGGAGGGCGAGCGAGAGAGAGGAAGGAGGGAGGAAGGAGAGAGAGGGAGGAAGGGCGAGAAAGAGGGAGTGAGAGAGGGACAGACTGAGTGCGTTTAATCACCTATTCAGTGTTGAATAGTTTATCCTTGTTTACCTGGTCGATTCCCCTGACGATTTTGTAGGTTGTGATCATGTCTCCCCTTACTCCTTTGTCCTCCAGGGTCGAAAGGTGCATTTCCCGCAGCCTTTCCTCGTAACTCATGCCTCTTAGTTCTGGGACTAGTCTAGTGGCATACCTTTGGACTTTTACCAGCTTCATCTTGTGCTTGACAAGGTACGGGCTCTATGCTGGGGCTGCATACTCCAGGATTGGTCTTACATGTGTGGTGTACAAGATTGTGAATGATTCCTTACACAGATTTCTGAACGCTGTTCTGATGTTAGCCAGCCTCGCATATGCCGCTGATGTTATTCTTTTGATGTGGGCTTCAGGAGACAGGTTTGGTGTGATATCAACGCTTTAGAGTTGCGTGTAGCAAGCGTGCAGAGATCCTTTACTGCCATCTTGCAGCGTATCTTGCAGATACGCTTCCAGATCGGTGGCAGAGGAGTTTTGGACATAATGGTGGAGACATAAGATGCCCAACATATACGTTTAGCCATACGGATGGCCCTATAGGCAGCCGCACTCGCCTTCTGAAAGAAAAGAAAAGAATCGGCCGTCTGCCGACGGCGGTGTCTCTTCCAGGCTGCACGCTTACAGCGGACAGCCTGAGCACAGTCTGCATTCCACCATGAAACGCACTTCCGTGGACCCCCCAAGGAATAGAGCGGAGGGCAGCGTCGAAGACAGTGTCATGAAAAAGGAGGAGAGAGCGAGGGAGAGGCAGAAGGGAGAGGTTAGAGAGAGTAACTGAGGGTAAATAGGTTCCAGTCCGCTTTAGCAAACTGCCACCTAGGGAAGGAGAGGGGAGGGTGAAAAGAGAAAAAGGTAACAAGGATGGGGAAATGGTCACTGCCATGGAGGTCATCAAGAACCTGCCACGTGAAATCTTAGTAAAGAGAAGACGAGCAAAGAGAGAGATCAAGACAGGAAAGAGTGTGAGTCTGAGAGTCCAAATGCGTGGGCTCACCAAAATTCAGAAGAGACAGGGAAGAAGAGAGGATACACGGCTCAAGAAGGCGACCTCGGGTGTTCATCAGAACATCACCCTAAAGGGAATGATGACAACTGAAATCACCCAGCAGGAGCACAGGCTCCAGCAAGGAGTCCGGTAGGTGTTTCAGATCAGGAAGAGAAAGCAGGACAATGGGGGGAGATAAATGGAACAAACAGTGTACCATTTCCCCACAAAGATATGAACAGTAAAACAATGGAGAGGCGAAGGAAAAAGTAAGGGGACAAGGGGAACATCAGAGCGAATCAAGAGAGCAGACGAGTTAGGAGCCCAAGCAATAGCTGGGGGGGGGGAGAGAGAAAGGAATAGCCACAAAAGCGACCAGGACGAGCACCAAGCCTGGAGACAGACACAAAGGGGCAAAAATCGCAAAATCAGAAGTTGGAGTTCAAGGAAATTGGCGTAATAACCCCGAACGTTCCATTGAAGAATAGACAACGACGAGAAGAGAAAGGACAACAACAGAGAACAAGGAAGAAACAAAGGTGAAAGAGCAACATAGCACATAAAAGAAGATAAGGGTCGGGATCTGGGTCAGCAAAGTCAGGGTTAGGGGGCATGGGCAAACTGAGCAAAGACGGAGGAAAGAAAGCGGGAGAACAGACCAGAGGTGGACAGGCGGGGTCCGGAGGAGGAAGAGGAGGAGGCAACCGAGAGGAGCAGTCAAGGACAGCAGCAGGAAGAGGGGGAGTAGAAAGAGGGGAGCGCACCTCAGCAAGGGCAGCAACCGAGAGGGAAGCGGGGACCAAAGAAACCTCAATAGCAGAAACAGGGGGCGCAACCACCGAAATGGGAGGGGAAGCAGTGATAGAGTCAGAAGTAGGGGCTGAGGAAGAAAGCGAAGCCTTCCTCGGGAAGGAGGAAGAAGAGGAGCCAGGCATATGTTTCTGACTTAAAGAGACAGGTGTCCCAGCAACTACGTACTTGGCAACGGATTCCACTGTCTCAACAGGAGAAGCTGAACGAGAGCACACACGACGGTCGTTAGGAGAGCGATGGACATTATCCCGCACGGACAGGCGGCGGGGAGAGTCAATAGATGGAGGAGAAGGACAGGAGACATGACACAGGAGACATGACAGACCGGACAGAAAGAAGGGGAACCATAGACAGAGGACCAGGAGGGGGACCCTTTGGGACAGAATTCAAAGGAACAGAGGAGGGGGCAGTGGGCGTATAAGGGTTTAAGGCCCAAAAATGGTTGTGAGTCTGAGGAAGGTGGGAAGGACGAGGAGAGGAAGAGCGCAACACGCGAGCATAAGAGACGCTAGCATAAGGCGGGTGCCGGCGAACCTGGCGCCTCGTCTCAGTAAAAGATAAACGTTCCCGGTGCTTCAAGTTGAGGACGTCTGCCTAAAGCTTGTAATGGATACAGGCACGGGAGAAGGTAGGATGGGCCTCACCGCAGTTGAGGCAGCGAGCCTGGGGAGAAGTGCACTCCGACTTAGAGTGACCATCGCTCCCCACAAAGAACAGAGAGAGACAGTCCCAGAGCAGCGGAGGGCACCATGCCCAAACCTCCAGCACTTGTTACAGAGCCTAGGAGAAGGAATGTACTCCTGGACAGAGCACCTGGCACCAGCAGGAATGACAGTGGGCGGAAGGGTCCTACCATCAAAAGTAATCTTCACAACCCAAAGGGGCTGACGGCGACGACCACGAGGGGGGACGAGTAAACGTGTCTATCTGGAGGACAGAATGGCCCTTGGCCTCAAGGATATGCTGAATATCATCGTGGCAGTCCTGCAGATTCCGAACATCGGTTGCAACATGGGGCGGAAGGAGAATAGTGCCAAAACTGGCCTTCAACAGAGCGTTCTTGGAGACCCAAACAGGGGTCTCGCCAAGGCAGAATAAAGCAGCCAAGCTGGAGGCCGCATCCTGAGAAGGAGCAACAACGACACGTGTACCGAGATGGGTGGGGTTGAAGGTGACAGAGGCATATACGGAATCAACAAGGTGCCTTTGAAGGGAGAAATCGTCAGGAGGCGCAGAATCAAGAGAGAGGAGATCAAAGTATTTGGCCCACGAAGCGGGACCAAACAAGGCTTGATAGACATCAGAACGGGAAGGAATCGAGCGAGTGCGGCCGTGTCGAGGACGGCGTTGAGAACCCCCAAAGAGAGAGTGGTCAAAATGCGCAGTATTCACAACTAGAGACTGAGCCATGCCAGGGACGAGGGACCACTGGGGGCTTGGGGCTCGATTCAACCACAGAGGAGGAAGGGGAGCCGAGGGGAGTAGTCAGAGAGGCCAAAGGAGGAGAAAGGTGGGGGCCCAACGCAGCGGGGGCTACAGAGCCTGGTCTTCCAATACAGTCCGACTCGGGGGCTTGGTCGCCCACCCCACGAGCCTGAGAGGGTACAAGAGGAACATTCATCAACATAGACACGAAACGATACACTTTCACTCACGAATGTGCCCCCACACCCACCATGGAACCACAATTAGAGGTAGAACTCCCAACAAGAAGCTATTGCCGATTAAGCCGGGGCCCCCCAGGTGTGCGTCGTGAGTATACGCCCCACAAACGCCACTTTAAGAACCGTCAGACGGCGAGATCGGGTTCAGTGACGAAAAGGGGATTGACAATAAAAGGTTCCCCTTGCTCGAAACGTTGGGTACTAAACTTCTACGGGTGCAAGAGTATGCCTCCTCAAGCACCCGGGCGTCAAAACAAAAGAAGGCCAAAAGAATGATCAAAACAGGCACAAGGTCAGCAGGAAATGACAACGAGAAAAGAGAAGAGAGGGGAAGAAAAACGAAACAAAAGGAAAAGGAAAAGGCGTCCAGCAAAATTTAAGAGGAAAACAGCAAGAGCACAAGGCTACAAAAGGACAGGGGGGACTACTCCAAGGAGCAACACACTCCAGCAGCCGCCCACCAAGCCCCCTCACGGCAACAACGAGCCGGACAGAAAGGGGGGGAATGAGATGAAGCAGATCGTTGAAATAAACATCCCACAGCAGAGGGCCAAGCACAGTACCCTGTGGAAAGCTGGCACCAATTGAGTGGCTATCGGATTCTGCTTCATTGAGTCCGTTCTTGAAGGTAGTCATTTAATAACACTAAGATGGAGCCTGCAATGCCTAAAGCTTGAAGCTTCACTACTAATCCAGATTGCCAGACCCGATCAAAGGCTCCTGCTTTATCTAGAGCAACAACACAGCTGATCTTGGACTTATCCAGTGACTGATGCCACAGTGCAGAGATTTAGTAAGAGATCAGAAGCAGATCGGTCTTTCCTAGAACCGTACAGTCGATTACAAATTAGCCGATGATGGTCAAAAAATGATATAATTTGCTGAGCAATTAATGATTCTAGGATCTTGTCAGTATGGAAAGCAGTGACACTGGTCTGTAGTTTCCAACTAGTGAGCGGCTCTTCTTTTTGTGCACTGGAACAAAGTCTACCTTCTTCCATAAGGAGGGCCACATTCCTTGAACTAGGCAGAGTTGGAAGAGGAATGTGAGAGGTGGAGCCAGGAGAAGGAGAAGTAATCTCGTACGCAGGTCAGCGCAGTTGCGTAGTAATCTTGGACTGACCTTATCTGGCCCCACAGCTTTGCTTGTGTCTAGCGTGTTAAGGAGATGGAGAACTTGAGCCTGCTTTATAACCACTTCAGTCATCCTAGACACAGTGCTTGGGGCAAGATGTGGAGGCTGACGTTCAGGATCAGTTACTTGCATCATGGCAGCAAAGTGGTTTGCCAGTAGAGCAGCCTTCTCCTGATTGCTGGTTGCCACAGTACCATCTTCTCTGTTTAGAGGCGGGATTGTGTCCTCAGATGAGTACCCCTGTCGATTCTTCACCAAAGACCACCAGACCTTGGATCCAACCCTTCCAGATGCAAGTTTTCTTCGAGTTTCGGATTACCATCTGGATATAGCCCACTTTTGAACTTCTTTTATTATTCGACAAGATTGTCTATGAATGTTTCTGTTATGAACCGAGGGATGAGGTTTAAATCTTCCCCAGACCTTGTTATTGGCTTCAACTGCCATTTAGTAGAAATATCCAAACCAAGGCTGATCAGTGGGCTTGGTCACAAACTGCCAAGAGGGATATGGCTATACTGGAGGTCCAGTATATGACTGGTGAAAGCGTTTACTTGGCTGTTCACGTTTCCCTGGAGCAAGGCATTCCAATCAGTTACTTCAAGCTCTGCACGAAGAGCTGGTCAGTTCCCTCTGTCTCAAAACCAGGTAATACGAACAGATTCTTCACCTCGATATGTCGGGATAGCCAGTGTAGTAAAGATAGCATGGTGGTCTGAAGAACCAACATATCCCAGAGGTCTGCTATGAACAAAACAATACTTTCAGGAAGGTCAGTTACGACAGGATCGAGCGAAGAGCCTGACATGTGGGTAGGAAAGCTCACAAAATTTTCAAGGTTAAAAACTACTAAGAGTTCATCAAAATCCCTCTGTATAAGATACTGGTTGAGGTCAACTACAATTATAATCTAGCAACGAGTCTAGGTTGTCCATCAGGAAGTTGATTGGGGAAGCACCCTGCCATAGAGGTCTGTACATTGCACATAAGAGAATTGAGGTACCTGGATTTAAGCAATTTTTTAGGAACATAATTTCAAGATGAACAGGGATTACCACATAAATGGGTTGAGCATGCACCGATTTGCTGATGCATCACCCCCCCCCCCCTCTCTCTCTCTCTCCTCTCTCTCTCTCTCTCTCTCTCTCTCTCTCTCCTCTCTCTCTCTCTCTCTCTCCCTCTCTCTCTCTCTCTCTCTCTCTCTCTCTCTCTCTCTCTCTCTCTCTCTCTCTCTCTCTCTCTCTCTCTCTCTCTCTCTCTCTCTCTCTCTCCCCCCCTCTCTCTCTCTCACCCCCTCTCTCTCTCTCTCTCTCTCTCATCCCCTCTCTCTCTCTCTTTTTTTTAAAACTAAGACTAGGATTCATAAGGGATGCCTAATAACATACCTAGTGAAACTGCAAGCAAGAGCTGTTATCCTACCTCAACTCATCTGAAGCCTACACCTAGAAACTCATTTATTTCCTTAGAGTAAACTTTGAAACTAACACATTGGGAACTATCATATATTTAACTTATGTAAGCTAAGTTGAAACCTACTCCTAGATGCCCATTTATTTCATGAGCCTGTTATTATTTGCTTTAGCAGGAATTGCCTTTATTCATTAAAAAACATTAAGTAACAATCATATAAGGAACAGGATGAGCTTGTAGCCAGCTGTGTGCCATAGTCTTCATGTGAACAGTTGACCTGATCTCCCGTGTATCAATCTGTTGAGCGAACAAGTTCCAGATGCGAGTAAGCCTCGGAAGGAATGAACGCTGATAGAGTGATATTTTTGAGAATGGCATTTCAAGCATGAGACTGTTGAAGGTTGAGAGCCTAGTGTTACGAGTGGGAACTACTGGTACTCCACGGAGTTGGGCCAAGTGCGGAACTTTAAGGATGTTGGCCTTGTACATAACAGTAAGACCAAGAACGTCCCGACGGTGTTGCAGGCTCTGATGTTCAGACCGTTCCTGCCAGACTTGGTCAAGACTAGAGATTAGCCTTCTAGCCCGTTTCTCTACTTTGTCCTACAGTCTGACGAAAGATGGGGGGCAGGCAATCCAGGAAAGGGGTGCATATTCAAGATGGGAGCGAACTTGTGCTTCATATAAGGTTTTGCATCCCTTGCTGTCAAGAAGATATGAGATGCGCCGTAGTGCTGTAAGTTTCCTGGCTGCCTTTTTAGCTAGGTTTAGCACATGGCTCTTCATTGTCATTGAAGAGTCGAACTTCATTCCCAAGATGTCAAATTCTTCTGTGAACTCTAGGGATTTGCCCCCCATTTGCAGTTCTGTCCGATTCGCCATGTGCAGTCTAGTTATCATCATCGCTTGAGTCTTCTCAGCCGCAAATGTGACCTGCCATCTCCTACCCCAGGTAGAAATTGCTGAAAGTTTGTGATTAATGATTCCTGTAGCAGTTAGCATTTCCTCCTGTCTGTATGTAAAGGTTAGAGTACAGTCATCAGCATGGGCTTGAGCTTCAGGAATGAGATGAAGAAGATCGTTGAAATAAACATTCCACAGCAGAGGGCCAAGCACACTACCCTGTGGAACGCTGGCACCAATTGAGTGGCTATCAGATTCTGCTCCATTGAGGACCACCCTTAGAGTCCGTTCTTGAAGGTAGTCTTTTAATAACACTAAGATGGAGCCTGCAATGCCTAAAGCTTGAAGCTTCACTGCTAATCCAGAGTGCCAGACCCGATCAAAGGCTCCTGCTATATCTAGAGCAACAACACAGCTGATCTTGGACTCATTCAGTGACTGATGCCACTTAGATGAGAGATTTAGCAAAAGATCAGCAGCAGATCGGCCTTTTCTAAAACCATACTGTCGATCACAAATTAGCCGATGACGGTCAAAAATTGATATCATTTGCTGAGCAATTAATGATTCTAGAATCTTGCCAGTAATGGAAAGCAGTGACACAGGTCTGTAGTTACCAACTACTGAGCGGCTCTTCTTTTTGTGCACTGGAACAACGTCTGCCTTCTTCCATAAGGAGGGCCAAATTCCTTGAACTAGGCAGAGTTGGAAGAGGCGCGTGAGAGGTGGAGCCAACAGGTCAGCGCAGCAGCGTAGTAGTCTTGGACTGACCTTATCTGGCCCCACAGCTTTGCTTGTGTCTAGCGTGTTAAGGAGATGGAGAACTTCAGCCTGATTTATAACCACTTCAGTCAACCTAGACACAGTGCATGGTGCAAAATGTGGAGGCTGACGTTCAGGATCAGGGACCTCCATCTTGGAAGCAAAGTGGTTTGCCAGTAAATCAGCCTTCTCCTGATTGCTGGTTGCCACAGTACCATCTTCTCTGTTTAGAGGAGGGATTGTGTCCTCAGATGAGTACCCCCTGCCAATCCTTCACCAGGGACCACGAGACCTTGGATCCAACCCTTCCAGAAGCAAGTTTTCTTCGAGTTTCGGATTCCCATCTGGATATAGCCCACTTTTGAACTTCTTTCATTATTCGACAAGATTGTCTATGAATGTTTCTGTTATGACCCGAGGGATGCCGTTTAAATCTCCTCCAGGCCTTGTTTTTGACTTCAGCTGCCATCCGGCACCGATTTCCAAACCAAGGCTGATCAGTGGGCTTGGTCATGTACTGCCAGTGAGGGATATGCCTATACTAGAGGTCCAGTATATGACTGGTGAAAGCGTTTACTTGGCTGTTCACGTTCCCCTGGAGCAAAGCATTCCAATCAGTTACTTTAAGCTCTGACCATAGGGCTGGCCAGTTCCCTCTGTCCCAAAGCCAGGTAGTACGAACAGATTCTTCACCTCGATCTGTCGGGATAGCCAGTGTAGTAAAGAGAGCCTGGTGGTCTGAAGAACCAACATATCCTAGAAGTCTGCCATTAACAATATTTGCAGGAAGGTCAGTTACGACAGGATCAAGGGACGAGCCTGATATGTGGGTAGGAAAGCTAACAAAATTTTCAAGGTTAAAAACTGCTAAGAGTTCATCAAAATCCCTCTGTATAAGATACTGGTTGAGGTCACCTACACTTATAATGTGTTGACAGTTGTGCTGCATTAGCAGGGAGTCTAGGTTGTTCATCAGGAAGTTGATTGGGGAAGCACCCTGCCATTGAGGTCTGTACATTGCACATAAGAGAATTGAGGTACCTGGATTTAAGCATATTTTGAAGAACTTAATTTCAAGATGACCAGGAATGACCACATCAATGTGTTGTGCATACACAGATTTGCTGGTGCACACTGCAACACCCCCTCCTTGACCCTTCCTATCTCGGCGCAACCATGAGGTGTAACCGGCAATTGTAGCAAAGTTCTCAGGGGTCCTTTCATCTAGAAATGTTTCTAGCACAACAACCACATCAGGATGATGAGTGTTCACAAAGCTGTGTGTGAGATCGCTAACACTGGTCATGAAGCCCCTGATGTTGGCAGACAATATGCTGATCGATTGACTCCTCATGTCTGCAAGTTGTTTGAGAATGCAGCTGTGTATGGAGGCAGACTTCGTAGCTGCTGTGCTGGTGGAGTGTAAATCTGCTGAGCTGAATAAGGCACAACGACACCTTCAGGGATTGGGTATGGATAGTAAGGGTGCTGACGAGTAAGAGTATGCACCAAGTCTGAGTATTTCTGAGATTGATCCGAGATAAGGTCTCTGAACATTTGTTCCTGTCTATCCAGGACCCTTTTGGTCCAACAATTGTCCTGTTGATGACCTGTTAGGTGGCAGTAATTACACCTGAGATCACTTCGACAGGTATCAGCTGTTTGCCCCCTGCGATTACATTTAGAGCAGGGGCTTACTTTAAATCTGGGAGGTTGACTGCAAGAGCTAAGCCGCTGATTCAGGTGATGAGACCAATGCTGAGTGTGTTGCTGGTGTTGTTGTTCAGGGCCTTGTTGAGGTTGGTGATGCAGTGCCTGGTTATGTTGTGACTGAGGGTGTGGAGGCCGGTGTTGTTGTTGTTCAGGGCCTTGTTGAGGTTGGTGATGTAGTGCCTGGTTATGGTTATGTTGTGGCTGAGGGTGTGGAGGCCTGTGTTGTTGTTTAGGGCCTTGTTGAGGTTGGTGATGTAGTGCCTGGTTATGTTGTGACTGAGGGTGTGGAGGCCGGTGTTGTTGTTCAGGGCCTTGTTGAGGTTGGTGATGTAGTGCCTGGTTATGTTGTGACTGAGGGTGTGGAGGCCGGTGTTGTTGTTGTTCAGGGCCTTGTTGAGGTTGGTGATGTAGTGCCTGGTTATGGTTATGTTGTGGCTGAGGGTGTGGAGGCCTGTGTTGTTGTTTAGGGCCTTGTTGAGGTTGGTGATGTAGTGCCTGGTTATGTTGTGACTGAGGGTGTGGAGGCCGGTGTTGTTGTTCAGGGCCTTGTTGAGGTTGGTGATGCCGTGCCTGGTTATGTTGTGGCTGAGGGTGTGGAGGCCGAGAACGCTGAGTAGGACGGATACGTCTACGACCACTCCTCCTAGACTTATATTGCCTAGTTGAGTTTTGATTAGGCCCTTGTACTGGTACAGTGGGCACCGCTTGATTGACAGCTGTAGGTGTCGGTACCAGTGTGTCTGAATTGGCAGGAGTGGAAGTCACACTGGGTATTGTATTCAAACTACTGAGTGTTTCCTCAGTTGGTGGCAACAGAACAACAGAAGGTGTTGGTGGCAACAAAGATGTATCTGGAAGACCTGCAGATGGATTTGCAGATTCGGAGTTGCGGTTCAAAAGTTTCCTGTGAGGCTTTATGTTGGATAGATTCCCACCATGCTTTAGCCTCGGAGTTACTAGCAATGTGATTAGACCAGCAACTGTCAACCTCGGCACTTTGTGCAGAGCAGCTTGTGTCTGTTGTTGATACTGTGGTCTGATTTTCACACACTGCCTTGAAGGAGTCAATGAGCCCCAGAATGTCAATTAGAGCCTCCCTATGTTGGAGAAACTTCTGGGAGAGTTTATAAAACTGAATAAAAGCAGCCTGTTGATCAGTAGAGGTGTCTGTTAGGAAGGAATTTGTCAGGTCATGCTGTGGTGCAAAGTCAGATTCCGTGTCGTACTCCACAGGATCATCAATCCCCCACTGGGTCCTGAGATCTGGCACTTGAGTACAGCCGAAGTCAGTGTCTGTCTTGCACTGTGTATGACAAATGTTAGGACACTTATCCTCCCTGCACTGAACAAACTCTTTTTTCCTTGTAGTATACCCACAAACACAACAGAAATATTGTGGAAAATATCAAGACACAGATCTAGGTTTCAAGATCTTGATATGATTCGACATAGTTACGCCCAGAAAAAGTGTCACTCTAGGCAAGCAGAGTCAGGTGCGACACCTGGCAGAGAGAGAGAGGCCAGTCAACTGACCTGACCGTTGGGACTCGCGGCGGGGAAGGGGGCGATGCGGGCGGCGGCCTGCCCGCGCCTGGCGCTATACAGTCCTCACTGTAAACACGCACCACAAAAACACTAAAATCACAAGGATTACACGGTTTTCACTGTCGGAACACTATCCACAACGATCACTGAGTATTCACACACGTCACACGCTAAGCACAGATTCCAGCGAGCTGATAAACACCGATAATTTAAAAAAAAAAAAAACAGCGCCAAGTAGCCGCACAACCTCCCCCTCTCCGAGTCAGACTCTCACACACACACACACACACACACACACACACACACACACACACACACACACACACACACACACACACACACACACACACACACACACACACACACACACACACACACACACACACACACACACACACACACACACACACACACACACACACACACACACACACACACACACAAACACACACACACACACACACACACACACACACACACACACACACACACACACACACACACACACCCACACACACACACACACGTGAAACGACGCGTGGTAGAGACCTGGGGGTGGACGTAACACCTAATCTATCTCCTGAGGCACATATAAATAGGATAACGACAGCAGCGTACTCTACACTGGCAAAAGTTAGAACATCATTCAGAAAACTAAGTAAGGAGGCATTTAGGGCGCTTTACACTGCCTACGTAAGGCCAGTCTTAGAGTATGCCGCCTCATCATGGCGTCCCCATCTGAAGAAGCATATAATGAAACTGGAAAAGGTTCAGAGGTTTGCAACGAGACTCGTCCCAGAGCTACGAGGGATGGGGTATGAGGAGCGCCTGAGGGAACTGTGCCTTACAACACTAGAAAGAAGAAGGGAGAGAGGGGACATGATAGGAACATATAAGATACTCAGAGGGATTGACAGAGTGGACATAGACAAAATGTTCACACGGAATAGTAACAGAACGAAGGAACATGGATGGAAGCTTGAAACTCAGATGAGTCACAGAGATGTTAGGAAGTTTTCTTTTAGCGTGAGAGTAGTGGGAAAATGGAATGCACTTCAGGAACAGGTTGTGGAAGCAAATACTATTCATAATTTTAAAACCAGTTATGATAGGGAAATGGGACAAGAGTCATTGCTGTAAACAACCGATGCTCGAAAGGCGGGATCCAAGAGTCAATGCTCGATCCTGCAGACACAACTAGGTGAGTACAACTAGGTGAGTACACACACACACACACACACACACACACACACACACACACACACACACACACACACACACACACACACAACCCCACCCAACCCTCACCCCTCCTATGCACCTCCAGCCCACATTTAACCCCCTCACCTTGTGACCCCCTAACACCTTCCCCCATCTCCCTCTTCCCCCCTTCTACCCCAAAACCCCCACCTACCCCCGATTCCCCCCTAAATAATACACCCTCTCTTCCACTACCAGCACCCATGCTCCATGCTCATCTCAGCCCTCTGACCTCAGTATCCATCTCCCCCCCCAACCACTCAACCTCAATCTGACTCTCAGTCTCAGTCTATTTCTCAACCCCCCTATGCTTTTCAGACCCCTAACTTTCAGACCCATTATGTCCTTCCTACCCCCCTAGATGCCCAGACCCCATTCGCCTACCAGGCACTCCCAGGCACCCCCCTAGCACCCCCCACTCACCCCCACAGCCCCCACTTGCCCCCCAGACACCCCCCAGTTCCCCCCAGACCCCTGGTGAAAGGGGGAACTCTGACACACGAGTTTCCAAGAAGAGTCTCAAGGTTTGGTACACCAATGCTGATGGGGTAGCCAATAAAGCAGAAGAGATAAAAGAAAGAGTTAGTGAGGCAGACCCAGACATAGTGGCAATAGTGGAAACTAAAATAAATGGCATGATCTCGGATGCAATCTTTCCAGAGGGGTACCAGGTGATAAGAAAAGAAAGGACACAGAGACAAGGAGGAGGAGTGGCACTACTAATAAAGCGGAAATAGAAGTTTGATGAGCTGGAAAATCCGGGTACCAATGAAAGCACGAGCTTCATACATGGAACTCTGACAGTGGATGGGAAGAAGATTGTAATCTTGATACTCTACAATCCCCCACCAAACAGTAGAAGGCCCCAGGCAGGAGTATGAGGACAGCAACAAGACATGTATAGATGAACTGCAGAGGGCAGCAACTTTAGCGCATAGAATGAGAGCGAAGCTGCTGGTCATGGGGGACCTAAATCACGGAGAGATAGATTGGAAAACGAGGAATCCCCATGGCGGGGAGGAGACCTGGGGAGCGAAGCTGGTAGACGTTATTGACAGGAATTTCCTAACACAGCATGTGAAAGAAGATAGTAGGGAAAGAGGAGGGGATACGCCCAGCCTATTAGATCTCATTTTCACCCAGAATGTAGAAGACATCGAGCAGTTGGAACATGAAATACCACTAGGAGCTAGTGACCATTGTGTCCTAGTCTTTGACTACATGATGGAACTTAAAATTGTGACCAAAGGACAAGAGGTCCGGGAAAGGAGACTTGATTACAGAAAAGGGGACTACAGAAGGATAAGGGACTACCTGGGAGAAGTGCAGTGGGAGGAAGAACTTAGAGGAAAAACAGTGCAAGGTATGATGAACCAAGTCATATTGAAATGCAAGGAGGTTGAAGAGAGATTTATTCCAACAATAAAGGAAAAAAGCAGGAGGGAATATAATAACCCATGGTTTAATAGACAGTGTCAGGAAGCAAAGGTGAGAAGCAGGAGGGAGTGGAGGAAGTACAGAAGACAAAGGACAGAGGACAACAGGATTAGATGTAACAGAGCTAGGAATGATTACATTAACATAAGACGAGTGTCGGAAAGAAATTATGAGAATGATATTGCAGTCAAAGCGAAAAAGCAACCAAAATTACTACATAGCCATATAAGAAGGAAGATGTCGGTAAATGACCGAGTGACAAGACTGAGGAAAACAGAAGGGGCATATACAGAAAGCGACAAGGAAATCTGCGAGGTACTGAATGCAAAATTCCATGGAGTGTTCACAACCGAGCCTGAGCAGCTTCCATTGTTAGAAGAGATTACCCAAGATGAAAGACTATCAGATATAGAGGTGACAGTAGAGGATGTAATGAAACAGTTGACAACACTGGATGCAAATAAAGCTGTTGGACCAGACAAAGTATCACCGTGGATACTTAAAGAGGCAGCGCAGGCTCTCAGCGTGCCTCTGGCAATGATCTTTAATGAGTCACTTATGTCGGGAGAATTGCCCAGTTGCTGGAAGGAGGCAAATGTCGTACCGATTTTCAAAAAAGGTGATAGGGAGGAGACACTTAACTACAGACCCGTATCACTGACAAGCATCCCCTGCAAAATACTTGAAAGAATAATTAGGCTAAGACTTGTTGAGCACCTGGAGAGCATTGGGTTTGTAAACAAGCACCAACATGGGTTATGGACAGGGA